>NC_058404.1:123171151-123325871 GCF_002201575.2 Neomonachus schauinslandi | reverse complement strand
GATCAAAATTCCAATGACATTTTTCAAAGTGCTGGAACAAACAATCCTAAAATTTGTATGGAATCAGAAAAGACCCCGAATCGCCAAGGAAATGTTGAAAAAGAAAAACAAAGCTGGGGGCATCACGTTGCCCGATTTCAAGCTATATTACAAAGCAGTGATCACCAAGACAGCATGGTACTGGCACAAAAACAGACATATACACCAATGGAACAGAATAGAGAACCAAATATGGACCCTCAACTCCATGGTCAAATAATCTTTGACAAAGCAGGAAAAAACATGCAATGGAAAAAAGACCGTCTCTTCAATAAATGGTGCTGGGAAAATTGGACAGCCACATGCAGAAGAATGAAACTCGATCATTCTCTAACACCATACATAAAGATAAACTCAAAGTGGATGAAAGACCTCAATGTGAGACAGGAATCCATCAAAATCCTAGAAGAGAACATAGGCAGTAACCTCTTTGACATCACCCACAGCAACTTCTTTCAAGATACATCTCCAAAAGCTAGTGAAACAAAAGCCAAAATGAACTTTTGGGACTTCATCAAGATAAAAAGCTTCTGCACAGCAAAGGAAACAGTCAACAAAACAAAGAGGCAACCCACAGAATGGGAGAAGATATTTGCAAATGACACTGCAGATAAAGGACTGGTATCCAAGATCTATAAAGAACTTCTCAAACTCAACACCCAAAAAATAAATAAGTCAAAAAGTGGGCAGAAGATATGAAAAGACACTTCTCTGAAAAGACATACAAATGGCTAACAGACACATGAAAAAATGTTCATCATCATTAGCCATCAGGGAAATCCAAATCAAAACCACACTGAGATACCACCTTACACCAGTTAGAATGGCAAAAATGGACAGGGGAAGAAACAACAAATGTTGGAGAGGTTGTGGAGAAAGGGGAACCCTCTTACACTGTTGGTGGGAATGCAAGTTGGTACAGCCACTTTGGAAAACAGTGTGGAAGTTCCTCAAAAATTTAAAAATAGAGCTACCCTATGACCCAGCAATTGCACTCCTGGGTATTTACCCCAAAGACACAGATATAGTGAAAAGAACGGCCATATGCACCCCAGTGTTCATAGCAGCATTGTCCACAATAGCCGAACTGTGGAAAGAGCCAAGATGCCCTTCAGCAGATGAACGGATAAAGAAGATGTGGTCCATATATACAATGGAATATTACTCAGCCATCAGTTAGGATGAATACCCAACTTTTACATCAACATGGATGGGACTGGAGGAGATTATGCTAAGTGAAATAAGTCAAGCAGAGAAAGTCAATTATCATATGGTTTCACTTATTTGTGGAACATAAGAAATAGCATGGAGGACATTAGGAGAAGGGAAAAAAGGGGGGGTGGAATTGGAGGGAGAGATGAACCATGAGAGACTATGGACTCTGAGAAACAAACAGGGTTTTAGAGGGGAGGGGGGAGGGGGGATTGGTTAGCCCAGTGATGGGTATTAAGGAGGGCATGTACTGCATGGAGCACTGGGTTTTATATGAAAACAATGGATCATGGATCACCACATCAAAAACTAATGATGTATTGATTGTATGGTGACTAACATAACATAATAAAAATTTTTTTAAAAATGTAATGAAATCTTGGGTTTTATATTAACGAATATATACTATCCAGAAGAAGGAAAATGAAAATCCTACTATGTACAAATCAGACTACACCAGGAATATTGCTTAGTCCTAGTATCATATTAAAAAGAGAGAGAGAGAAAGAGGGAGACTCAAAAATTAAAGAAGATCTGCAGATAACTTCAAAGGAAAATAAGTTATCATGAATTTAAATAATGAGAACAATGTCAAAAATATATGGAGCATTTATCCTTACTAGAAAAAGACTGAAAAGAGGATTGAAAAGAAGTCACAGGAAAAGGGAGAAAAAGTAGGCAGGAGGCAGGCAAATTTAGATCAGTTTAAGAAGGAAATTATAAGAAACAGAGTTGTCCACTACTGAAACAATAAGCCTTAGGGCTAGTGAGTCCTTTATCACAAGAGGTGTTCAAGCAGAGATGGTGATCACTTGATAGAGATTTTAAGTATAGTTCCTTCAATAACATTCACTGAATAACAACTAGCTACCAGGCAGAGTAGATCTAAGAGTACTCTAACCTTGTAATTATAAGAGTCAGTGATCTTAAAATATAGAAAGTAGATAAAATAGCTACATTTCAACTTACCTTTTTTTCCTCCTGCAATATTATTACTTCATAAAATCGTGGGAGATTTAAGCAATAATTTTGTTGTTTATCTTTCTTGATGTTAATATTTTCATAATGAGGTGTCTTTTTCCTTTAGAAAAGTCAGAAAAATTGAGGAGCTCTCAGTTTCAAATATATAATTGTTTATATGAGCAAAGAGAATATTTTACACCAACACTGTCTGCTTAAAAAGTATGCAATAAGACCATCTGGATATGTTAAGCCAATATATTCTAAATTTTGTAAAATGTATTCATCTATGTTAGTTGTGCATTTTCCAATTCAGAGCATTATAATAAACCTATACTAATAATGACTCCAAATAATATAGGATGTGGGATTTATATTAGTTTAAATAAAAAGCCACCAGGGCGCCTGGGTGGTTCAGTCGTTAAGCGTCTGCCTAAGGCTCAGGTCATGATCCCAGGGTCCTGAGATCAAGCCCTGCGTCGGGCTCCCTGCTCCATGAGAAGCCTGCTTCTTCCTCTTCCACTCCCCCTGCTTGGGTTCCCTCTCTCGCTGTGTCTCTCTCTGTCAAATAAATAAATAAAATCTTTAAAATAAATAAATAAATAACCTCCCAAAAAAGTTTCCTGTGTATTATATTTAACATAAAACATCTTTAAAATTTCAAATCCCTTGATATTTCAACTATTTATATCACAAAACAAAAAAAGGGGCAGAAAGTTCTTTAAAAATAAAAGAGAAGCTTATTTTCACTGAAATTTACACAAGCTCAAGAAAGAATAAGAAACTAAAAGTGATTAACAGCCCAAGCATTAGAGTCAGACAGCCTGATATGAATCCTAGCACTGTTACCTACTAGCTGTGTGACCTTACACAAATCATCTTACTTCTCTAAACTTCAGAGTAGATTCTTCACCTGACTGGAAATAGTAACAACCAATTCTTAAGATTATAATGATTACAGTAGATAATATAGGTGAAGCATTTAATGCCATACATTGTCCATAAGAACACAATAACAGATATTATTACAAGAATTTTTTCTTAAGATTTACTAATTTATTTTAGAGAAAGAGCACAAGCAGGATGGGAAGAGGGAGAGGGACAGAGACTCTCAAGCAAACTCTGCACAGAGCACAGAGCCTGATATGGGGCTCAGTCTCATGACCCTGAGATCATGACCTGCTCCGAAATCAAGAGTCGGACACTTAACCAACTGTGCCACCCAAGTGCCCCTACAAGAATTATTTTTAAATAGGCTATATGACTATACTATTTTTTCCATTTCTTAAACAGCATTTCAAAAAAAAAAAAAAAAAACCTCATATTAAACATTTCCAATGAACTATATTGAACATAAGCATTTTTAAAAACAGGTAATAGAAAAACATAAAAACAAATGCTTAAGTTATATAATTGCAAATATTTTCTTTGATATTGTTATGATTTAAATACCCATTTAACATCTCAGTTCACTGGTGAATGCTGACTTTGCTGTTTTTTTCACACAAAATTCAACAAATGAACTTGTTTTCAAAACTTCAAATAGTATGGTGGATAACAAATTTATATTTGGGAGATCAGAAGGGTCACATATCATTTAGGTCTATGTCTTTCTCAAAAAGAGACCTAGAAGCTTATCTTTCCATTTACAATGACCAAGTATCTCCACTTTTATACTATATCAAATATCCCAGAATAATTCTGACTCTATCAGTAAAGCAAAAGGTAAATAAATAAATAAATAAATAAACAAATAAATAAAAAGGTACAAAATGTCAAGTACCAGATGGAACCAAGACAACTCCAAATAAAAGATACGGTGAAGGCAGCAAAATCAAAAAGCAGACAAATTATGGAAATGGTGACATATATGAAGCAGTCTGGAATGCAATCTATATAGATACATTCCTAAGCAAAAGTGAAAATGCAAATAGAAGAAACACAGGAAATAAAAAAGCTCAAAGAAAAAGTAACATTAAAAACCAGGAATTAGAATGGGAATGGGATAGGGTTGGAGAAACAAAAGAGACTGTTAGCAAAAAACTGCCAAGCAAAATCAGAGCAACAAGGTTAGACAGAGTTGCGGTTATGCCTGCAGTATTTAGTCAGAAGTGTAATGGAATGGAAGGAAAGCAATCATCAGGAACTACATACCTTAAAAAAAGGTTGAAGCAGTAATCAAAAATCTCCCAACAAACAAGAGACCAGGGCCAGATGGCTTCCCATGGGAATTCTACCAAACATTTAAAGAAGAATTAATACCTATTCTTCTGAAACTATTCCAAAAAATAGAAATGGAAGGAAAACTTCCAAACTCATTTTATGAGGCCAGCATTACCTTGATCCCAAAATCAGACAAAGACCCCATCAAAAAGGAAAATCACAGACCAATATCCCTGATGAACATGGATGAAAAAATTCTCACCAAAATACTAGCCAATAGGATCCAACAGTACTTTAAAAGGATTATTCACCACGACCAAGTAGGATTTATTCCTGGGCTACAAGGTCGGTTCAACATCCACAAAGCAATCAATGTGATACAATACATTAATAAAAGAAAGAACAAGAACCATATGATCCTCTCAATAGATGCAGAAAAAGCATTTGACAAAGTACAGCATCCTTTCTTGATTAAAACTCTTCAGAGTGTAGGGATAGAGGGTACATACATCAATATTGTGAAAGCCATCTATGAAAAACCCACAGTGAATATCATTGTCAATGGGGAAAAACTGAGAGCTTTTCCCTTAAGGTCAGGAACATGGCAGGGATGTCCACTATCACCACTGTTATTCAACATAGTACTAGAAGTCCTTGCTTCAACAATCAGACAAAAAGAAATAAAAGGCATCTGAATCAGCAAAGAAGAAGCCAAACTCTCACTCTTTGCAGATGATATGATACTTTATGTGGAAAACGCAAAAGACTCCACCCCAAAACTGCTAGAACTCATACAGGAATTCAGTAAAGTGGCAGCATACAAAATCAATGCACAGAAATCAGTGGCATTCCCATAAACCAACAACAAGACAGAAAAAAGAGAAATTAAGGAGTCGATCCCATTTACAATTGCACCCAAAACCATAAGATACCTAGGAATAAATCTAACCAAAGATGCAAAGAATCTATACTCAGAAAACTATAGAATACTCATGAAAGAAATTGAGGATGACAAAGACAAAGAAATGGAAAAATAGTCCATGCTCATGGATTGGAAGAACAAATATTATGAAGATGTCAATTCTACCTAGAGCAATCTACACATCTAATTCAGTCCCTATCAAAATACCATCAACTTTTTTCAAAGAAATGGAACAGGGCGCCTGGGTGGCTCAGTCGTTAAGCAGCTGCCTTTGGCTCAGGTCATGATCCCAGAGTCCTGGGATCGAGTCCCACATCGGGCTCCCTGCTCAGCAGGAAGCCTGCTTCTCCCTCTCCCACTCCCCCTGCTTGTGTTCCTGCTCTTGTTGTCTCTGTCTCTGTCAAATAAATAAATAAAATCTTTAAAAAAAAAAAAAAAAGAAATGGAACAAATAATCCTAAAATTTGTATGGAACTAGAAAAGACCCCAAATAGCCAGAGGAATGTTGAAAAAGAAAACCACAGCTGATGGCAGCACAATTCCGGACTTCAAGCTCTATTACAAAGCTGTAACCATCAAGACTGTATGGTACTGGCACACAAACAGACACACAGATCAATGAAACAGAATAGAGAGCCCAGAAATGGACCCTCAACTCTATGGTTAATTAATCTTCCACAGAGCAGGAAAGAATATCCAATAGAAAAAAGACAGTCTCTTCAACAAATGGTGTTGGGAAAATTGGACAGCCACATGCAGAAGAATGAAACTGGACCATTTCCTTACACCACACATAAAAATAGACTCAAGATGGATGAAAGACCTCAATGTGAGACAGGAATCCATCAAAATCCTAGAGAAGAACACAGGCAGCTACCTCTTCAACCTCAGCCACAGCAACTTCTTCCTAGAAACATTGCCAAAGGCAAGGGAAGCAAGGACAAAAATGAACTATTGGGACTTCATCAAGATAAAAAGCTTTTGCACAGCAAAGGAAACAGTCAACAAAACCAAAAGACAACTGACAGAATGGGAGAAGATATTTGCAAATGACATATCCAATAAAGGGCTAGTATCCAAAATCTATAAAGAACTTATGAAACTCAACACCCAAAGAACAACTAATCCAATCAAGAAATGGGCAGAAGACATGAACAGACACTTTTTCAAAGAAGACATCCAAATGGCCAACAGACAGTTGAAAAAGTGCTCAACATCACTCGGCATCAGGGAAATCCAAATCAAAACCTCAATGAGATACCACCTCACACCAGTCAGAATGGCTAAAATTAACAAGTCAGGAAATGACAGATGTTGGTGAGGAGGCGGAGAAAGGGGAACCCTCCTGCACTGTTGGTGGGAATGCAAGCTGGTGCAGCCACTCTGGAAAACAGTATGGACGTTCCTCAAAAAGTTGAAAATAGAGTTACCCTACGACCCAGCAATTGCACTACTGGGTATTTACCCCAAAGATACAAACGTAGTGATCCAAAGGCATACGTGCACCCCAGTGTTTATAGCAGCAATGTCCACAATAGCCAAACTATGGAAAGAGCCAAGATGTCCATCAACAGATGAATGGATAAAGATGTGGTATATATATACAGCCATCAAAAAAACAAAACAAAACAAAAACAAAATCTTGCCATTTGCAACAACATGAATGGAACTAGAGGGTATTATGCTGAGCGAAATAAGTCAGTCAGAGAAAGACATTTATCATATGATCTCATTGATATGAGGAATTCTTAATCTCAGGAAACAAACTGAGGGTTGCTGGAGTGGGGGGGGAGGGTTGGGGTAGCTGGGTGATGGACATTGGGGAGGGTATGTGCTATGGTAAGAGACTGTGTAAGACTGATGAATCACAGACCTGTACCTCTGAAACAAATAATACATTATATGTTTAAAAAAAAAAAAAAGTAGGAAGGGAAAAATGAAGAGGGGGAAATTGGAGCAGGAGACGAACCATGAGAGACTATGGACTCTGAGAAACAAACTGAGGGTTCTAGAGGGGAGGGGGTGGGGGGATGGGTTAGCCCGGTGATGGGTATTAAAGAGGGCACGTATTGAATGGAGCACTGGGTGTTATATGCAAACAATGAATCATGGAACACTACATCAAAAACTAATGATGTAATGTATGGTGATTAACATAATAAAATTTTTTTAAAATTTTTTTAAAAAGGTTACTTTTGCCTTATTATAATTAAACCTCAATAAAATTGATGAGCAGGTAGGCAGGCAAGCAGGCAGACAGAAAGACAGAGAGACAAGCAAACCAGCCAAACTGAAAGAAAAAAGGATAAAATTAGAATACTGAATAACAAAAACATATGTCAAGGGGATGAACAGAGTTAATTAGAATATTTCATAGACTTTGTTTTGTTTGGAAGAATGACAAAGATATTAAGTTAGACCCCACTAAGCTAAATATATATATTAAAGTTCTAGTGTTCTGCTAAAAGAATAAAAATACAAGGAGTACCTCCCATATTAGGAGAGTTAAAAAAATGAAAAAGAAAAGAGAATAGGGTATAAATTCCCAAAAATAAGAATCATGTTTTATTCTTTTTATTCCTAGTTACTATGTGTAGTACTAGCACACAGAAAGAATTCAAACAATGTTTGTTCAGTAAATGAATATTAGCAAGGGAGTCTAAGAAAGAGTCTCAGCTACAGCCACCACTGGTATATAGATGTATTTGAATCTGTCTAGAAAACTAATTAGATAGGTAATCACCGTGGAACTTCCTATAAGAAAACTCATTCTATGAGAGAAGAAGAATCAGGCAGATAAGCTGGATCTTGTTTAAAAATTTTAATGAGGAAAACAGGTGATAGATTCTGAGAACAACATGGTATTTGTTATGCAATTTTGTCTTCCATGGATCCATGTCTAAGGCCTTACTGTAGGAGTAGGAGAAAATACAGAACAAGTTATTCTACCAGAAATGTATTTCCTAGTTAAACTTCAAAAATATAACCTCCAAACTGATGCTATGGCTCTAACCCCACACTGAGAATGGCTTCTAAATCTATCATTTAGTCAGAAGAATGGACACCAGAGCCAGACACAAATGAATATATTAGAATACTTTCTAGTAAAGAACTACATTAAAGGTAGACTATACTATACTATACTTATTTATTTTATTGTTTACTTACTGGACTATATCATACTGTCCAGGACCAGGCCCTGACTTTATAGGTAACTCAAGTCTTCCTAAAGAGTTGCCAAAATGTATCCCCTTGTATTTCAAAGTTGCATTGGAAAAATCCTTTAAAAAAAAAAAAAAAAGTGAAGATTAGACATAGTTTAAATAAATCATGAAACAACTTCATTTAAGTCTAAATCTAAAGTAAGGACAGCGTTAGTCAAGGGGGTTCCCCCAACAATTGCTAAAGTCTTCTCTCAATCTAAATTAACACTGCTGTGCCCTATCCTACTCCTGAGTCAGCCAGGATTCCTAGAGAAGTATCTCTACTTTTAGCATATCCTCAACCAATATGAACAGCTCTTCCCTTGGCAGGACACTCAGCAACCTAAGACCTTAAGTATAATTAAGATGAGCTCCTCATCATTTAAACAAGGGAGGACAGGGCAGAACTTTATGATTTAGGGAATTGAAAGTCTGTTAAAAATGATCTTAATTAGGGTGCCTGGGTGGCTCAGTTGGTTAGGCGACTGCCTTCGGCTCAGGTCATGATCCTGGAGTCCCGGGATCGAGTCCCGCATCGGGCTCCTTGCTCGGCAGGGGGTCTGCTTCTCCCTCTGACCCTCCCCCCTCTCATGTGCTCTCTCTCATTCTCTCTCTCAAATAAATAAATAAAATCTTTAAAAAAAAAAAAAAAAAATGATCTTAATTAAATAGAAATTAAATTGATTTCCAGAAATCAAATTCAAATTCAAATATCACCAACAGATATTAGATAATTTCCAATTACCTAGTATTTAAAACTATAACAAATTCATGTAAAGTTTTCAAATAGCAACAAATTTATGACAAATTAAACACTACCCCCAGTTCGTTCTATTAATGCTTGAGGTCCAGATTCGTCCTTTAATGCCAAAGAAATTATTTGTGACATGAGAAATCAACAAGCATGTTTCCTTTGCATCCACCATAATAAATGTCAAAATTTAAGCATGACCCTGAAAATTCCCTTTAGGGAAGTTAAAGGACGTGGTTTCATCAGAAATTAATAAAATAATACAATGTAACATAAGAACAGTAACTTCTCTTACAGAAATTCTCTTTTGTAGACCTAATAGATTCTAAATTGAGCAATCATTTAAAAATTTCTTTAAAAATCATTTTTTAACTGATGGTAAAAGGTAAACTCTGGTCTACTTACCTTATTTTTTAATTCACATTTATAAAAATATGGTTTTAAAATAAGCTTGGATTAATAATCCAATTTATATACATATAAAAAATAAAATCCCCATAACAAACTTGTAGCTTAACTGCATAAAACAGTGTCACTTGTCCCAGAGGAGTAGTACTCTTCTAGAACAGTGGAACCAACCTCTCTCAATTATCATTATATTATTAATGAAATAAATAGCAATATTAGTAATATAAAGTATAATTCCAATTCAAAACAGTGAATCAAACCCATATCTGCCCGACTCCTACCAAAATTTCAAAAAAATTCTATAAAATAGACACAAATTATCACTACTAGAAACTAAGAGAAGGTATCATTCATGTTCCAAAACTTCAAAGAATTTCTGGAAAATATAGCACAGCAGAGACTACAACCAGAAAGAGAACTCACCGCATGTGAAAAGAACCTCCTCTGAAGCTTATTGATCACCCCAATGAGACAGAAACTAGAGATAAGGATGGACTCTTGGGTGGTAAGTAGGGAGCAATTCTCAAAACTACCAATACCCTTGGAGATTTGTGCCAGAGCCATTATATGAATTGATGAAAAACAATATTACACCCACTCTATTCTTGGCATGCACAGTTGGAAATAAATTGGAAGCTCTGCCATTGGTCCCTAATGAGGACAAACTCTATTTAGAGAGGTACCACTCCAGAAAGCTTTGGGATGCCACAACAAAATCCAAAAAGAATCTGGTACAGCACTAAAATTCCCTAATATGTGAAAATGCCTTTTACTCCCAGAACTTACCATTAACTAGCCCTCAGATGTTACAGAATACAACATAGTAAAACTAAACTTTCCCTTCTACACCCACCTGATCTTAAAGAATTAAATAGGGGCCAACAAAATCTCTGACAGAACTTTGATGTTTCCATGAAGTGAAATAGGACCTTTGTTGATTCTTTTTATAGATGCAATCTCACAGAGAAATTGAACTGCAGTTTCTCTACAGGTTTCCCCTGGTTTGATTTCCCTTATTTACTCCCTGCTTGGGGTGGTAGAGGAGGTTGGAGCTGAGGGTAGAGAAACAGGGAGTTATTAATTATGTCTAAGTAAGATTCAGACATGTTTTGAAATGTCTAGTGAACTAATAGGGCAAATCAACCAGAAGGTGAATGTGAAAACTAATTCTATGGAAAGCAGCTAATCATAATGACCCTCATCCAGTAAGAAAGAAAATCTTACTGTCCAAAAAGCATTTAGCAATGCTAAATATTGAATATTTTCTGTGGACTGAATTCACCCCCTAACATTCCCCACTGGATTTATGCCTGTGACCTACAGGGTACAAAGAGGCTATGATAAAAATCTAAAAGACCTCTTTCATTAAACACTAGTAAAACTCAGTGCTACTTTTAGACCCATATAATACAACGTAACACAAAGAGAGAAAGACATTATTCCCCCAACTTCACCCCAGTTCATTATGCAGCTTTAGCTGTGATCAAGTACATTGGCAGAAATGCCCAGCAGAGAGCACCATCTGGTAAGAGACTGAAGAGCCTGGTAGAACAGCAGCTGTCTCAGTGGAAATAGACTTGTTCAGGAGCATGGTCAAGACAACCCCTGAGGACATCCAGAAACACCTGGGAAGAAGTTTGCAGAAGGCTAGAAGACCTCTACATCAATAGGAGGAGACAAGTTACATTTGAGTTATTAACAAAATTGTGACTCTCTTTAATACCCATAATCCAATGAAGCCTGGGAAAACTTGTTATATAAATAAAAAGGATTAATCCTTATTTCCACTAGGAATATTTCCAGCACTATAAGTGGTCTCAATGTACTTAGATTATTAATATGTAGATCCCTTCTAATGAATTATAATGCAAAGAGCAGAGAGGTATTTTCCTATCTTCACTATAGACGTTCAGCTTTAACACACTATGAAGCTATAACACTATAAATCACTATATCAAAGATGATAATTATTACTATTATTATCACAAGTAGGTTGTCTAGTTGATACATGATTCTCAAGCCCAGATCTTTGTCAGTACTAGAAGGAACAGAGCTATGAATAAAAATTGAAAGAGCTGTCTCACCAATCTCTATAGCACATAGAGTATACACTGCTTTGGCACTCCAGAGTATAACACAAAAGGAAATAAGAGAGTCAGATCACCCAAAGGCTTTGAATCTGGGGTACAGAGACAAATGTAACACCTAGCAGAACAGTATAGAAAAAAGGGACAGCCTGACATGTCCAACAGAGCTACACATGGTAGTAGATGAATACTGGAAGAAATGTGGCATCCACTAGAGTAGCTGAAAAGCAGCCTGTTCCTTTGGGTCAGTGGCAACTCCAAAGATTGCTGCACCCTACAGAGCTTTAGGAAAAGAAAGAATGCCAAGCCACACAACACTTCCTTTTGCTAAAGTAAGTGTTCTAAATCATCTTTTAAATGGAATTACCTAATATAGCCATAAATTTCAAAGCACATATATAGTTTTGTGGACAGAAAGAGCAAAATTTCTTAATTTGTGTTATACTTTACTTTTACTTAGAAATTAAGTGAAATTTCATAATTGTGCAGATTTTAGGCATAATAAGAAGTGAAGCACACAAATGTAGAACTCTGTTTTAATATAATATAACCATGTTAGATATGTTAGATATTTTATATGTTTCAGGCAGGAGCATATCTACTATGTTTATTTACTATAGCCTATAGTTTTTTTTAAAAAAGCAGTATTTTAAGATAGTATTTTGATAAATCATCTCTTACATCACATTTTTATAGCCTAAAACATACATGTTAAAGTTCTATATTAATTCTTTTAACACAGCATTTTAAGACCTTGAGCAGAATTAGGTCTAGGAAACATTCTTCAGGTTAATTTACACTGTTGTGATTTTGTGGTTCAACTGTTTAACAATTCTTAAGGTAATCCAGTAGAAGGAAAGATCATGCATAAATATACATACACACCATTCAAGACATTAGCAAAATCATTTTCCTATATATACACTAAAATTAATTGCACCTAAACCATATGAATTGACAACTACTTATTTCACTAACCTCTGATTGCAGAGGTTACTCAGGTAAATGTTCAATCTGAAATTTAATTTAAAAGCCTCTTAAAAATGTAAGACAGAAAATGAAAAATAAATTGATGCACTCTTAACTCTAAATCATACTCTCTTTATGTCAAGAAGTGTTGACAATATCAACTTCAAGGTCACTGTCAACTTGGAAAATCATTAGCAAATAAAATATGACTTAATTGAAGCAAACTCAGCATGGAGCTGCATTATTTTAAGTGAATGTTGTAATATAACTTGAAGAAGAATTACTAACTGCCACTCCCACTGACAATAAAATGTATGAAGAAGGGGCTCTGCAACTTTTCCACCATGTCTTTTCCATAATTAAGTATGGAAATAGAATTTGTGAAGAATTAGAAGTCCCAAAGTTTATCAGTTCAAACACTAATGGACTGTTCTCCAGTGTGGCAGCACATGGGTAGTTCCCAGCATGTTATCATTAGCAAATGTCAGTGTCATAATTCCACCACAAAATTTGCTTGTGAAATCCATCTCTGAAAAGTAGGCTTCTAATGGTTACCTGGGCTCTTCTTAAGAAAAAGAGAGAGAGAGAGAGAGACGCTAAATTTTATAATTCAAATGTTATACAAAGTAACTTATATAGAGAATTTTTCCTTACAGATTAAGTACAGCTAAAACTTATCATTTGTTGGCTAGAGTCTTACACAACTCTTAATTTCAGAGCTTCTTTTCTATTTCAAACTATGTAAAATAACTCCAGCATATGTTATTCACCAGTTCAGGGAAGAAGCACAACTATTACACATCTCTTGGATTATTTTCTTAATCTTCTATTAATATTCACATCTAGAAACTGAGCCCACATATAAGATTACCTCAAAAAGCAACTAAAGAGATACATTGAATTATCAGAAATTGGGTAAGATCTAAATGAACATTACTACAGTATCAATTTCATAGTAGTCTATAGGAATCTGTATTTTTTTCTGAAGGAAAAATAAAATAAATTTTATATGTCAAAGTAATGTTTATTCATATGTGAAAAAGGTTTTGTACATCTAGGTAAGCTTGGCATGGTTCTAAGCCCTTGAATAGATGATAGAATATTCCAAAACAAAGAAATAGTATATATGAAAAGTATAATTTTAAAGAAAGAATAACCATTTTGAGATTTAAGGTAAGAGTAATCAGAGAACTGTTCAAACTAAGGCCAAAGATCTAGGACTATCATGAAAAAGAGCTTAAGTAACCTGGCCAAGGACAAATAACTATTAAGTGGTGAAGCCAAGAAACAAACCCAGGTGGTATACTCCATTCAACTACATCTCCTAACTCTCCTAACTCTTCTTTACCTTCAACAGAATATACTGACATTAGACCATAGGACTTCCATTAATTTCACTGCAATTTTTTATATAATTTATCTCTACTGTTCTTCTAAGCATCTTCCTCAAATATCTAAGATATGGGCACTGTCTATTGAAGACGACTAATTATTTTGAGATTATTAACAGGATAATGGGATAGTCAAGGCCTGAAAACCAGGTATGGCATAGAAAGAGAGGGCAAAATACTCATGGGACAAAAGACCCCATAGTCAGAAGAAATGGGAATTCTCTGAGAATAGGAGACACATCTATAACTTACAATGTCCTTCCTCTCCATATTTCCAGAGATAACCTGGTTCTTGTTTTATAGCATAAAACAATCCAAACCATGAGAGACTCTAGACTCCGGGAAACAAACTGAGGGTTACAGAAGGGAGGGGGGTGGAGGGATAGGGTGACCGGGTGATGGGTATTAAGGAGGGCACATGTTGGGATGAGCACTGGGTGTTATATGCAACTAATGAATTATTGAACACTACAACAAAAACTTACGATGTACTATATGTTGGCTAAATGAACATAATGAAAATAACTGTACTTGAACATAAAAGGTATCATTTCTATTGTTCCACAATCAACAGAAATCAAAAAGAGGAGTTACAAGCTAAAAATAAAATAATACTGGCTTATGTATTTGCCATTATCATTGTTCTTTAATTCTTTGTATAGATTTGAGTTACTATCTAATGACCTTTCATTTCAGCCTGAAGGACTGACTCTAGTATTTCTTTTAGAGGAAGTACTAGAGATAAATTCTATCAGTTTCTGTTTACTTGGGAATGTCTTAATTTCACCTTCATTTTCAAAGAACAGAATTCTTGATTGGCAGTCTTTTTTTTTTCTTTTCCAGCACTTTGAAAATATTCCTTCTGGCCTCCATGGTTTCTGGTAAGTCAACTGTTAATCTTATTGGGGAATTCCTTGTCACTTCTCCTGCTCTTTTAACACCTCTCTTTGTCTTTGTCTTTCAACAGTTTGACTGTAAGTATCTAGGTATACATCCCTTAACACTTACCCTGCTTGGAATTCATTGAGCTCCTTGTATGCATAGATCAATGTTTTTCAACAAATATGGGGTGTTTTAGCCATTATTTCTTCAGACATTCTCTCTGACCCTTTTTCTTCTCTCCTTCTGGGACTTCCATTATGCATATGTTGGTATGCTTGATGGTGTTCCACAAGTCTCTGAAGCTATGTTTATTTTTCTTCATTCTTTTTTCTTTTGTCAGACTACATAGTATCAATTGTTTTGTCAAATTTCCTTATTCTTTCTTCTGCCAGTTCAAATCCATTACTGAATCCCTCTAGTAAATTTTCAAGACCATAACTACTTTTCAATTCCAGAATTTCTATTTGATTTCTTTCTATAATTTCTAACTTTTTTATTGATACATTCTATTTGGTGAGACACTGTTCTTATATTTTTCTTTAGTTCTTTAGACATAGCTTCCTTTACTTCTTTGAATATATTTAAAATAGCTGATTTAACAACTTTGTCTAATAAGTCCAACATACTGGCTTCTTCAAGAACAGTTTCTATTGGTTGCTTTTCCTATATATGGGCCACATTTTTTTGTTCTTTACATTTCTCATAATTTTTTTTGTTGAAAATTACACATTTTAGATAATATAATGTGGCAAATCTGAAAATCAGAATCTCCCCCCACCACCTAAGGGTTTGTTGGTGCTTGTTTTGTTAGTGATTTTCCTGGACTATCTCTAGATTCTGTATTCTTTTTCATATGTGTCTACTGAAGTCATAGCCTGGTTTGCTAAGTGGTCAGGTAATGGTTGTACAAACGTTGGACAAGGCATTTCCTTAAATGCCTTGAACTAATAAGTCTCCAGCCTTTGCAGAGGTGCTCTGTGCATTTATTAGGGCACACCTTCAATGTTCAAGTAGGCAGTTTATAAGTCTACCTTAGCCTACACTTCCAGTGTAGAACCTCAAGACCACCTATAGGTAAGAGCTTTGTACTTTGTCAAGTCTGGTTTTTGTAGGGCTGGATTGCAATGAAATTCCTTTCCGTGTTTTACAGGACTAAGCAAGTTAAGTAAATATATTGAGAATAATGGAATAATAAGTTTCTCATGGAAAAGGAAAGACTAGAACAAACCTGTGGTACTGGATTGGAATTTCTTAAGAACAAGATACTCTCTTTTATAACCACAACATAATTATCAAAATCAGGTATCAGCATAAACTCAAAGTTTTTAATAGATAGATAAGAAATAAGTATGGATTTCTAATTCTGTCCATTGATAGCCTGAAGCAATGACACCCCAGTAGCAATGCATGTACGTAGTATACTGATCTTGTTTTGAAAAACCATTCTCCATTAAATGGAAGTAGGGCTCCTTAAAGAAATGTCTGCTTCCAAGGCTGGGACAGTGAAAAAAATTTGGTGAACCTGGAACATCTTACTGTGCCAGAAGGTAAAGAAATGCTCAAAGATTGATGAGGACATGTCAAAAAGACACTATACGCAGCTTAAAAGGACTCCCAAGGATCAAATCTGAGGTAATTTAAACTTCAGAACACATAATGAGTAATAAATGATAACTTTTTGAGTAAAAGAGGAATTCATGAATCCATGCTGATATAAATGGGAAGAAAGATAAGGAAAGCTCTTCTTTAAAGTGCCAACAAATAAATGTTAAAGGAAAGATGGAGTCATAAAACCACCACTTGATAAACATCACAGTAAAATTGAATCAGGCATCATGAAAGGATATTAAACTAGTAAGTTTGATGAAGGAAAAGATATCTACTTATTCTTAAAGTAACTCCCACAAAATATTTATAAATTTTTTAAAAACAGTAATTTTACAGTAGATAAAACTGGAAGACACCACCTCAAGTTAACATCACCAATCATTAGATAAGCAGATAATCCTGTGCCTCTTTATGTGATGCACTGAGAAGGACATATCATTTCTGGAGTATTCCTGCCAAAAAATATAAACTTACTCTAATCATGATAAAATATACACAAACCCAAAACTAAGAAATACTCTACAAAGTAACTAGGCTATACTCTTCAAAAAGTCAAGGTTACAAAAGAAAAAGAAAGACTAAAGAACCGTTCCAAATTAAGGGAATCTTTTTTTTTTTTTAAGATTTTATTTATTTGACAGAGAGAGAGAGAGTGAGCACAAGCAGGGGGAGTGGCAGAGGGAGAAGCAGGCTCCCTCTTGAGCAGGGAGCCCATTGTGGGGCTCGATTCCAGGACCCTGGGATCATGACCTGAGCCAAAGGCAGACACTTAACTGACTGAGCCACCCAGGTGTCCCAAATTAAAGGAATCTGAAGGGACATGACAAGTAATTGTAAAATGTAATACCAGATTCACTCCAGAACAAAAAATTTTTTTAAGATATCATTGAGATCATTAGCATTTTTTAAATATCTATAGATATTAGTATTATGTCAGTAAAAATTTCCTGATTTTGATAATTGCACTATGGTAAAAGAGAATGTGTTATTCTCTAGAAAATTTATATTTAAATATTTAAGGGTAAAGGGTCATCATGTCTGAAATACACTCTCGAATTCCTTAATAAAAATAATGATATAAAAATACATAGGAAGAAAAAATGATAAAGTAAATGTGATAAAATGCTAACTGCAGATTCTGACCGAGTTATATGGGAAGTCTTTGTATTATTCTTGTAACTTTTCTACCAGTCTGAAATTATTTTAAAATTTAAAATTATTTTAAAAAAAGAAAAGTACTAACTGGGAACAATGAATGAATTAGATCTAATATAACTATATGGTTAAATCTAGAAAATATAACATTAAGTGAAATAGCAAGCAACCTAAATACCAGATGATACCATTTACTTAAAATTTTTAAAATCATACCACAATATATATTGTTATTCATGTATGTAATAAAGATTTAGTGCTTACTTTGGCAAAGGGAAAAGAATGGAAGGAGGGAAACTTGGGAAGGTAACAATTTTAATAATATATTTTAAAACACAGCTAATTCAAGTGTGACAAATTTTTACTGTGCTATATGTGATGGTAGGTCCATGGATATCTGTTTGTTTTTTTAATTTTAATTCCAGTATAGGTAACATACTGTGTTAAGAGTTTCAGGTGTACAATACAGTGATTCAACAATTCCATACATCACCCAGTGCTCATCATGACAAGTTCGCTCCTTAATTTCTATTGCCTATTTCACCCATCTCCCCATTGACCTCCCCTCTGGTAACCACCAGTTTGTTCTCTACAGTTAAGAGTCTGTTTCTTGGTTTATCTTCCTTTCTCTTATTTTTTCCTTTGCTCATTTTTTGTTTCTTAAATTCCTACATATGAGTGAAATCATATGGTATTTGTCTTTCTCTGACTTATTTTGCTTAGCATTATACTCTCTAGATCCATCCATATGGTCATAAATGGCAAGATTTCATTCTTTTTTATAGCTGAGTAATATTCTATTGCACATTTATATATGCATATATATGTGCATATATATATCACATCTTCTTTATCCATTCATCTATCAAAGGACACTTGGGCTGCTTCCATAATTTGGCTACTGTAAATAATGCTGCTATAAACATAAGGGTACATGTAGTCCTTTGAATTAGTGTTTTGTAACTTTTGGGCAAATACCCAGTACTGCAATTACTGGATCACAGGGTGGTTCTATTTTTAACTTTATGGGGAGACTCCATACTCTTTTCCACAGTGCCTGCACCAGTTTTTTGTTGTGTTGTTGTTAATATTTTATTTATTTATTTGAGAGAGAGAGTGAGCAAGCAAGCAAGAGAGAGAGCACAAGCCGGGGGAGAGGCAGAGGGAGAAGCAGACTCCCCACTGAGCAGGGAGTCCAATGTGGGACTCGATCCCAGGACCCTGGGATCATGACCTGAGCCAAAGGCAGACGCTTAACTGACTGAGCCACCCAGGCACCCCCACAGTGGCTGCACCAGTTTACATTCATGGGTATCTGTTATGATGTTTGTACTATTCTATGTATAATTATATAAATTACAGTAGATATATATTTTTTAAAACTTTTAACAATTCAAAGGATCTAAGACCTCAAAATGCCCTAGTATAGCCACAAACCAAATGGTTTCTAAAGATATTTGGGCCTAAGCCCAAAGATGGAGACATGTACAAACAAAAATTTATAGGGTACTGAGAGTGAAGGTCAAGCCAAATCTGAGAATACCTATTCTCTGACCAAGGTTCGTCTCTCTTCAGCCTCTCCTTAAGTCCATGCTTAATTTTGGCCATTTTCCTCATGCGGATTACCTCTTCCAGATCTCATAAAAGTATAAAAATATAAGTTCAAAGCACTATGTACTTCAGTCTTGTAATTAAGTAAAACCAGACAAATCATCCATATTCATGGATAATTCATATATTTCAATTGGCTGGATGAAATTTTGGCTCAGTTTTGGTCAGGTTTGAACCCCAAAAGCTGCATGAGATGGATCTGCTATAATATGTTTGATATTTTAACTAAAGAGAAGTTCCTTATCTTTTTTAATAAACATTTGTGAAATAAATAATGCTTACATTATCAGATTCAAATTCCTTTATTAAAAAATGTTCTTTTCCCTTCCAAATTCAGGGAAAGAATATCTGTGTATTGCACAGGATTATACATCGTAGCAGAGACTTCTAGTAAGTGAAACCTTTTTCCTCTTCATCCTAGATGTAGTTAGACTATATTTCCCAGCGTCCTCGGCCCTTACATGTGTCTAGGTGATTAAGCTTTAACACCCAGATTTGACCACAAAATCCTCCCCCTAGCAGTCCTCCATCCTCTTTCCCCTTTGCCAGCTGGATACAGATGAATTGAAGCCCTTCGATGATGATAGTAACATGAATGGACTACGCCTGTGTCCCTGGATCTCTACACAGAGGAAAGTCTCTTATCAACAAGGAATACCCATATGAATGACGAAAAAAAGAACTTCTGTTGTATTAAGCCACTGAGATTTGGGGGTCTATTTATCACTGCAGTTGGTATTACATTAATTAAAACACCCATAATCAAAAACAATCTTCCAACTGTCAACAGAAAATACAATATACTTACAAATTGAGGTTTATAGTATGCCGGACCTAGTGTACTGTCACTAGCAGGTGGAGAATGTTTTATAATACTGCCATCCTCATTAATACCATAACCATATGACCATCCACAAGAAGGAATTGAAGGAACATCAACACTTCTGTAAACTGTAGGTGGCGCCCTTGAAATTTTCTATAAGAAAACATTTTATATCATTTACTTGGAGACAAGAAAAGGAATAAAGAACGAAACATTAAAATTTACTAAAAGGCAATTATAAATATTGACTTAATGACTTTCATAATATAAACCAAAAATGTTTATTCTATAAAAGTAATTTAAAGGAGTAAATTTGCTTAACCAACTGAGCCACCCAGGCGCCCTAAAGGAGTAAATTCAAGTCTCACCTAATCATATAAATTAAGATAACATACAGTATTACTATTAAAACCACCTTAAGAGGAAAAGAGTCTCTCTCAATTGGCTCAGTTATTTATTTTGCTTAGTAAATAAGTATTACTGATGCTAAAAGCAGGCATTCACTCCTATAGTCACATCATCAATCACCAGTTCAGAGTGGTTACTTGTGCTATGCTATCATAATATTTCCCAGGCAAAAATGAACTTTATATTTTTCTGTAACATTTCCTGGCTTCATTCCTTCAGCTAAATCAGCTCCTGATTTATCTCCGTATTACTGGTGCCCTACATAAATATCCTAATATTGCTGACTAGATAGCAAGAAAAATGTCTATGACATAATACTAAATGGAAATATAAAATAGAATTTATGACTATAAGATATATGAAATTATACATAAGTATATATAGTAATATATATACGATTTAATAATGAACTTTTAAAAGCTATGCAAAAATTAACAGAATTATCCAAGTTATAGTCAGAAGTTTTAGGGAGATTATCATTTTTTCAAAATTTCCTTTAGCATAAAATATTTTATAATTTAAATAAAAACAAGAAGAAGTAACATATAGTAGAAATACTAGTACAAAATTTAGCAAATGAAATACTGGCATTTAAATGATTTAGTTATCTGGAAAATTACTTAAGAATATATTGATCCTCTATTGTTTCTGAATAAATAAATAAATGCTATAGTTTAGTGCACACATGCCCAATAGACAATTATGTTATAAACATACTATCACTGGCAGAATTTTATTTTTTTATCATTAGAGACCACTATTAAGTAGTTTCAGTGATACTTATTATAGTGATTACCAAATTAAAACAGGAAGTACTGAATAGCTTCTCCCACTACTTTCAAAAATTATTTGTATGATGTCAAGACTTTCCAAAATATGTCCCTACCTCCTTCTCCACCCTCTATTCCTACTACCCTCCCTTAGATCCTATACTCCAAATATTCTAAAGAACTCTGTTCTTCCCCAAACATACAATAACATTAAATACCTCAATGTCTTTATTCACATGGTTTTCTCTGCCTGGAGTGTTTTTTCCCGTTCTTTTTAACTACTTAGTGAATCCTTCTTTAAGATCCAGTTTGATTGTGATATCACTATTCCCTCCAAAAACTCTCTACTTTGGGCTACTAGTAGACATTTTATTATGATATATGTTTATTAAAATAGCATTGCATCAACTATTTTGTACTGAATTACATAATTTCCCTATTAAAATTATAGATCCTGGGAAGCAGTGATTTGTTTTCTATGTATTGTCAGTGCCTAGAATTATGTCTAGTATAAAGTGTCTCTGAAAAAATGTCTGATATTAGTTTCCAATGCATAACATAGTAAATGGACAATTCTATACATTACACAATGCTCACCACAACAAGTGCAGTTACCATCTGTCACCATACAAAGTTATACAAAGTTACTGACTATATTCCCTATGCTGTACTTTTCCTCTCCATGACTTACTTTATAACTGGAAGGAAGGAAGGAAGGAAGGAAGGAAGGATGGATGAGGGAAGGATGAGGGGAGGGGAGGGGAAGAAGGGGAGGAAGAAATTCCTAACGTGTCCGTTAAAAAACACTCACAGGTCTTAAAAAAAACAATAACTTAATACTTTTCAGAAAATATCACACAGTGTCATTAAGAAAATGCAAAAGATTAATGTCTAATAAAACAAGTGTTTCCTTCTAAAAAAATGTCTGATAAATCCTTGCATAAATAAATGAACATTTACTTTATCCCCACGCACAAAATAGCTGATATTTAAATGCGCTTATAAACCTTAACTTCATTGTCATTGTACTGACATTATTCAACTGAGTACTTAGCTCTAAAATATGTCCCCTAAACAAAGCTGATTAAAATGTAATTAATATGAGCTATGTGAAGGAGTTATGGAAAAAGAAAAGAGAACCACTCTAAATAAACTGTGACCAAAATCTTCCAGATTATTTATTTCAAAGGGCTAGGCCCTTGGTATAAAAATCATTCATTATAGAACATAAATGTACCTTTCCAAACATGTCATCTGCTAGTCTCCTACACAAATTTTTTACTGCGGTCAATATAATCTTCTCATTGTCTTCCATGGACCCTCCTTCGCTATCTTCACTCATGTAATTCTCCATGCCTGGAATGCATATTCCAACCCTATTCTTCAAGGCCAACCTCCTCTATAAATCCTCTACAAAGTATACTTTGCCATGATACAGTAGTCTTCCTTTAAATTCTTATGGCATTGGGGCGCTTGCCTGCCTCGGGCTCTGTGCTGGGCATGGAGCCTGTTTGAGATTCTCCCTCTCCCTTGTCCCCCACCCCGCTCTCTCTAAAAAAAATTTAATTTAATTTAATTTAAAAATTCCTATGGCATTTAATTACATCGTTATTCATTTGGCACCTATCATATTTCATCTTGCATTAGTAGCATTCTATATATATCTCTCTCATCTAAATTTTAAAATTTTTATTTCAGTAATCATGTTTTAAATTTCACTGTATTTTTTTTTTAAGATTTTATTTATTTATTTGACAGAGAGAGACACAGCGAGAGAGGGAACACAAGCAGGGAGAGCAGGAGAGGGAGAAGCAGGCTTCCCGCAGAGCAGGGAGCCCGATGCGGGGCTCGATCCCAGGACCCTGGGATCATGACCTGAGCTGAAGGCAGACACTTAACGACTGAGCCACCCAGGCGCCCCTAAATTTCACTGTATTATTAACAGTACTTATCAGAGTTTTCTCTCTATATATAGGTAGACCACTCAGGTGGTTTTTAAAATCTCCTTTCCTTTCTGTTCACCATAGAAATTGGAAGTGATTGTAGATTTATTAAAAGCAAAAGTGAAGTCAGTTGTTAATACAATAAAAAACTAGTTCATACACATCGAATATTCATTTAATTATAAACTACAATATGGATACTAATACACCTAATTTTTATAGTAAAGTTTTTTTTAATGTACTTACCACATAAAACATTAAACCTTTTCTATTTTAACTAAAAGAAATGTCAGAAGCATAATTAAAATACCAACGTACTGATTGGAGATGCTCTTTAACCTGTAGTGCTTTTCTATTCATGATATCTAATGTTCCAGGATAAAAGTGATCATAGCTTGCTGGTCCTGGACTATCTGAAACAAACTTCTTAAAACGCTTCTCCCGGTTTTGTAGACTATGACCTCCTTTTATATTATACTAAATTGGAGAAAAAAAATATGAAATAATTAAAAGAAGCACTTTATAATTAATACATATTTGGTAAGTATTATATATTAATATGAAGAAAGTTTTAAAACTCAACCTGAGAAAGTTAAGGCTCTTAACTGAAGACATCATTCTAATAAAGGGATAATAAGAGAGGACGACAATTATAGTCAACAGTTTTAACTCTGAACTCAAACTAAAACTTACTGTACTTAGGACACTCTAAGAGAATGCAAAACTCAGTTTTAAAACAGGAATCAAAACAATGGAATCCCCAGTTGTAGAGCAAGAATAAAGAGTATACACTTACAGGCCTCAAGAGAATATGTACCTCTGAAATGAGCTAGAAATATTGGTACTCACACTGCAAGGAAAAAGCAAACCTTCCAAGCTTGCTTAGGATTAATTATTCCCATGAACTATTTTTTGGCCATTTCCAGGGATGCTTATGTAGGCTTACTGGCAACAGCATGGGTTTTTATTTGGTTGGTTGGCTTATTCTTCATTTTTTAAACAGCTTGGTTTTATGCTCAGATTAATTTTAAACATTGTTTAATGCAGAGAAGGGACTGGGAGGAATCTCCCATAGCTCTCCATGCCACATATCTGGATTCTCTGGAATCAGAAAATTATCAACAGGGTAATAGCCAGTAAATTCAGATAAAATCCCATCTTATTAGTTTCAATTAACAGTCATAGTGTAATCATTTCAAAGATGATTCATAGTAATAATGGTTGGCATTTGATAGATCAGATAAGTTTTTTTTTTTAACATTTTTTTTTTGTTTGAGAGAGAGAGAAAAAAAAGGAGCAGGGGGAGGGAGAGGGAGAAGCAGACTCCCCACTGAGCAGGGAGCCCAACCTAGGGCTCAGTCCCAGGACTCTGGTCTCCAGGATCATGACTTGAGCTGAAGGCAGATGCTTAACCCAGGTGCCCCCAGATAAGATTATTTTTTAAGTTACTGATTTACCAACAGAACTTTTCCCATGGTATATACATGTCAGATGTTCA
This sequence comes from Neomonachus schauinslandi, assembly GCF_002201575.2. Classification (NCBI taxonomy): domain Eukaryota; kingdom Metazoa; phylum Chordata; class Mammalia; order Carnivora; family Phocidae; genus Neomonachus; species Neomonachus schauinslandi. The sequence goes on along the minus strand of NC_058404.1, from coordinate 123,301,068 downwards.
TGATCACTATGAACCGAGTCTATCTCTACTTTGCATCTTATTCAGCTGCTTTCAGCTTTTAAGAAATACACAAAAGAGATCTTCTTTCAAAAAATGAGTCAAAATTATATTCTTAGGTAGCCAATCCACTACTTGATAACTGTTTAAATAAGACCATAATTCCTGTTTAAAGAGTTTGGATCTATAACAAAATTTAATGATTTTGCAAAAATATTAACATTACAAGTTAGATAAAAAGTAAAATCATGTGAAAAGAGAATATCTCCTCAAATCCTGATTCTTTGAAGGCTATTCCTATAGTCTCTAAGATCTTACATTTCACACTGCAATTTGAATTTATATTGAACTTCAACAGAAGATAGTAAAATTAATCTGATTTTTTAACCAGGTAAAATTAGAAATTAACCAGGACTTTTCCAATTATTCATATTTCATAATTACCAATTCTACTGATTTTACAAGAGGTTATAAAAAGAACTACAATACAATGTGTCAGATAAAGGACCCAAAAATTATATTATGAGGTAACTATACATTTTATATAAAACCTGTGAGAAAACAGCCTTCCTACTTCTTGAGTCCTGTGCTTTTGTCTATATGCTGTGGTTATTTGATGAATATTGCCAGCAACCTCCCAACAATACAGAATGCAGAGTCTCATCTGAAGGGTGAGGCCATGCACTGCAACAGGTATGATATCCCATCATACAGCTCTAGTGAAATGTATCACTCAGATCAAAAATAAAACCTAATTTGGACATTAGTGAGAAATATGAAAGAAACTGTCTATCTGGAACCAGGGAGGAGCTCTCCACATCTAAATCTTATATAGCAAGGAACAAGATGGTATCACCCAAGCAGAGACAGGTCACAAACTAGAAGAGAATTAGAACCAGAAAACATAAATTAAATTTGAACTGGCCCTTTAGAGGGGGATTCATTCTAGGAAAAAGGATATGAACAAAATAAGGTATGTGACTTAATAAGCTAATTATCTAGGGTGCCTGAGTGGCTCAGTCGGTTGGGCATCTGCCTTTGGCTCAAGTCGTGATCCTGGAGTCCTGGGATCGAGCCCCGCATCAGGCTCCCTGCTCTGCAGGGAGTCTGCTTCTCCCTCTCCTCCCTGCTCGTGCTCTCTCTCTCACTATCTCTATCTCAAATAAATAAAATTTTTAAAAATAAGCTAATTATCAGAGAATTATAAACTTGCATTTTGTAAACTTCATTCTTCTGTCTTCTATTTTCTTAATTTCCCTTATGTTGTTTTCTAAGAAAACTTCCTTTTGAAAAAAATTAGCATGCTTCATATATGCTAGAGGAGACAAAGGAAAAAGTGAATTTGCCCATAACTGGGCAAGAGCTGGAAAGGCAAAAAGAATACTCCCATCCTCACTCCCAACATTGCAGTAGTGGTGACAACCATAAACAAAGTGAGATAACCATAACAGAAACAGAGAAATAGAGAAGACTAAATTGGGGCACACAGTTTCAACTCCCAAATGTTTTGCTTTTATAAGAGCTTCAAGTATTACATACAGTGGAGGCAGGCCCTCACAACTACAACCACATTTTCAGTCTTTTCAAATTTCATTTGAAGTCTCCAGGTAATATTTACTAAGTAATTGCTAATAGAAAGGAACATTTCAATCTATGCTTCCAAAAAAAAGGTATAAAAATAAATTGTTAAATACTTCCATTAATTTCCAATAAGATTATCCCTTTAATTATCCAGCATATTAATTATTTACAGAATTAGTATGCTAACTATGTCACATTACAAATATATCCATTATTATTTTAAATGGCTGGATTAGGAAATATGTTTGTACAGTGACTACATAACATAATAAAATTAAATTAAATTAAAAAAACAAAAAAATTAATAAAAATAAAATAATAATGGACTTTATTTTTTAAACAGTGTGATAAATTCAAACTTCTTGAAATTCTAAAAGTTCTACAAGAATTTAGCCTAGGGGCGCCTGGGTGGCTCAGTCGTTAGGCATCTGCCTTCGGCTCAGGTCATGATCCCAGGGTCCTAGGATGGAGCCCCACATCGGGCTCCCTGCTCAGTGGGAAGCCTGCTTCTCTCTCATCCACTCCCCCTGCTTGTGTTCCCTCTCTCGCTGTGTCTCCCTCTGTCAAATAAATAAATAAAATCTTAAAAAAAAAAAAAAGAATTTAGCCTAAAACAACCCAAAAAAGTCAACAGCAATTGAGTAAATAAGGTACAGTCATTTTTCAAACCAAGGAAATCAGTCTTCTCCTGGCATTGGCTTATAGTTTTAAGAAGGAAAATAGAGAATACTAAGAACTCTTTTTCTTAGATCGTCCATTACATTAAAAAAGTACATTTCCTAATTCCTTATTCTTGAAATCCAAGAAATGTACCCAAATGGGGATAAAATAAAATCAGGTCTAAGTTGCATTTCATGTTATTTTACATGTGGAATTGACTAAAATCAATATTATTATAATATTCCAACATCCTGATATTTGTCATACTTAACAAGTTTGAAATCTACCTCTTGTGTATTTTATTGCATTCCCCTCTTGGAATAGTGGAGTTACAGTATTAAAAAAACTACTGGTGGAGCTAGCAAGCCCATATGCCCATAATATGCTGGCCACGGCATGGAAGCAGGAGTGACACTTCCAATGATGACATCTAATGACCCATTGCTATTTTTTGCTTTTTGCCCTCTAGGCACTAGTATGCTGGAAGTTTTAAGAACCCAGGGAAGAGCCATAAACGTTCCACTGAGTTGGAAGCTGAGACCATCAACTGGCCATCCCAGGCTCTGTATGCTAGAAAGCAAAATAAGGAGTGTATTGGCTGAGGTGATTAACCCTGACCAGGACTGAAAAACAGGACTAAGGATAGCCACAAGCATCACGGTGGGATGGAACACCGAGACACCCTGCAGAACTTCCTTGAACTATAATGCCCAGTGAAAATGGTAAGGGCAAGTTTATTTAAAGGTTTGAGAAGGAAGCCTGCGAATGAAGAGCTCAGACTCCTTAGAACTAAAGATTCTGGTCACCACATCAGGTTGAAAACTCCACCAGATAAAGTCCCTTTAAAGAGATAGGGATATGGTAGATCTATAAATTCCTATTGAATCTGAATAATCCAGTATCAGCAGTAATGAAGAATGATTAACAGATTTATTTTCTCTTATTTTCATTTATATTCTCAATTGTAATATGCTCTTCTATTTGAAATAAAAAACCCTAGTTATAAATAGATAGATAGATAGATAAAAGAGAGAGAGAGACAAGGAACACAGAATGAGTAATGAAAAAGTCTTAAACTATCTATAGCTTCAGAGCAGTTACAAAAACTAACAGGGCCTCCTCTGCATTTCCTTGCTTCTTACATCACTTGCTTTCATTTCCCCTCTCTTTCTTTCCCTCTTCTATTGTAAAATGGCAACACTAATAATGCATAAAAGTTATTGGATGCTACCTATAATCAAGCACTATTCTAAAATGCTTACTAATGTATTTCACTCTTAGAAAAAGCCTACAAACTTAGTATGCCTATTTAACAAATGAGGAAACTAAAGCCCAAAGAGATTAAGTAGTTAAGATTAAGTCGACCTGCATTTGAAATCTGTCTGAATTAGTTAAGTGGCAGAGACAGATTTCAAATGTAGGTAGTCTACTTCAGGAGCCCATACTACTAACCACTTCTTTATAATATCTCGTGTTATATTTACTTACCATTTAATCTACAGGCTGCAGAATAATGGAACAGGGATGTGAAAAAACAAAAGCAGAAACGGCCTTAATCTAAAGATCCATTTGGTAGTGACACTGTAATATCATCTCTGAATGCAGTAGTTTGGTTCCTTCAGGGAAGTTATACTTGAAAATTATACATAAAATAACTGCATTTTTTAAATTGTATATGTGGGAAGAAGAATTATGTGTAAATGTAGTGCACATGAGAGAGAAGAGAACTGGGCAGTCAAGGGTTAAAATGTAATGGAAATCTATTGTTTTTTATCTGTCCAGCATCCTGTCTATTATCTGCCCATAACAGCATGCATATTCACCACCACTGGGGCAATCAAACCTCCCCTATACTTTGTGGTTTTACAGAAGTTTCCAAACACAGGATTCCCTATCCCAGGAATGAATGGACCAATCAGATTCTTCCTACTAGGAATTTTAATCCTAAATGGAGTCACACATAAAAAAAATGTAAGGGAGTTATAGAATTAAGTTATCTAATGGCAGTTCTGATTGCAGTTCTTACTACTGAAATATCTGGAATTGTCTTAGTCCTGCCCTTCCTTAAGACTTAAATATACAATTAATGCTTCAAGTCCATAAGCCACCCAAATACCTTTCCTATAAATATAATTGTAAATCTAGTATCGGTCTTAAAAATCTATTTTATTGCTTCCAAGCAAAAACTCCTAACTGATAGAATGGTTGCTATTACCAACTCAGAAAGTCTAATGCAACAATTAAGGCATCAATGAATACCCCTGGGTCTCCAACAGAGGAAATAAAAATTTGCTAGGTTCAATTAGGAGTCATTATGTAACAACATCTATTATTTATAGAGAATGCAAAATTAATGAGAAAAGGGTGAAAGATGATATTCATGATTATGAAGATACTAGAGTTACATCCACTGTTTCTGAACATGAATGGATCATCAAAGATATTCTGGTCATAGACGCTCAAGACTGTATAGGAGCCAGATGAGACAATGAGAGTAGCCATACCTTAAGAATATGGCACAAAAACTAATTTTCACTCTATTGCCATCCTCCATCTACATATCTTGATCATTTGCACAACTTTCATGCACCGTAATTCATTCAATAGTCCTATTCTCCCATTCAAGAATCTCAAGAACCATGAAGCATGTAACAATGTTTTATGTCTTATAGAATACATAGAATAACGGAGAAAATCCAACCAGGCAATCAACAATAAACACTTTTATTTTCTCATATTCTAATAACAAAATATAGATTAAAAGGAGAAAAAAGAGGATATGAAGGGAAAATGAAATATGACAAATGACATATTAGTCTAGGAGAGGAAGAAAGTATGATTCTTATTAACTCCAACAATTATAAAAACTATTATAAATTTACCTGTGCTTCTGAAACATTATAGTGTCCTGGCCCTGCAACAGCTTTCTCAGTGTTAGAGGCAACAGTAAAAGTACTATTATAAATTTACCTGTGCTTCTGAAACATTATAGTGTCCTGGCCCTGGAACAGCTTTCTCAGTGTTAGAGGCAACAGTAAAAGTACTTTCTCTGGCAGCCAAAGAAAGGAATGGTGCATAGCCACCTATAAAAGTAAAATCATATAAGATAGATAAGATAGGGTCCCAGTGATTTCAGAGAAAAAGCATTCAAAATATATAAAATCATTTAGTAACCTCAACTGTGGAGACTATATTATCAGAACTAATGGCTAGCCACAGAAGTTGTTCCTTTTTTAAAAATTCTGATGTAACAGCAGAACATTTATTAATATGTATTAAGTAAAAGAACTTACAGAACAACAGAAAAAATACTTAAAGAAATAAAAAACAAAAGCCTTTTTTTTCTTCTAAGAATATTTGGTTGAAATGAAAACAACAATTAAGTTTAGCTAATAAAATATTTTCATCCTCAGAAGCCCAGCGTTTTACATTTTCGAACAACATCTATTATTTATAGAGAATAGCATATATAAAGTTGTAGAGACAACTTAGATTGAAATAATTTAAAGTGAGCTTACAGCAAGTAATTAATAATGTCTCTTTGCTTTGGTACTAGTTGGTACTCAGTAAATATTTCTTAATTGCCTGACCCCAAACAAAGGTTTACAAATCTAAGATACAAATTTCTTTGGAACAAATTATCATAAAATTAGACAAAGTTAATAAACTTAGTAGACAGGGTGCCTGGGTGGCTCAGATGGCTAAGCGTCTGCCTTCAACTCAGGTCATGATCCCGGGGTCCTGGGATTGAGTCCCGCATTGGGCTCACTACTCAGCGAGGAGCCTGCTTTTCCCTCTGCCTCGGCCTCTCTCTCTCTGTCTCTCATGATTAAATAAATAAAAACTTAAAAAAAAAATTAGTAGACAGACTTAGTCTTCTGAAAGACTGAGAAAAAATATCAAGAACTGTATCAAGAAAATGAATATACTTTAAGCAACACAGATATCACAGAAGATATGGGAGAGAATAGAGCCACTATCTTCAACAGGTAATAAAAGAATGAAAGTGAGGATGCAAAATTTGTGAGAATCTTATACACTAAAGGAAAATGTACACTACTGTGAGAATATATGACAATAATTAGTATAGTTTAAAATCTTGCTAATCTGGGCTAATAATAAAAGATAGTATTTTTAAAACAGGAAATAATATGTTTCTTTTGAAGCCCACATTTATTAAAATGCAACTAAAATCAAGAATTATCTCTTGATTATATATAATATAGTGTCATATATATAATATATATATATAGTGCCAGATAATATATATACAGTGTCAAGAACGACACTATATAATAATAAAAGGGACAATCCAACAAGAAAATATAACAATTGTAAATTTGTATGCACCCAACATGGGAGCACCCAAATACATAAAACAGTTCATAACAAGCATAAAGGAAATAATGGATAGTAACACAATAATAGTAGGGGACTTTAACACCACACTTACATTGATGGGCAAACATCCAAAAAGAAAATCAACAAGGAAACAGTGACTTGAATGACACACTGGACCAGATGGATTTAACAGATATATTCAGAACATTCCATCCTAAAACAGCAGAATACACATTTCTTTTAAGTGCACATGGAACATTTTCCAGAATAGATCACATATGAGGCCACAAAACAAATCTCAGCATATTAAAAAAAAAAAACTGAAGTCATACTATGCATTTTTTCTGACCACAATGCTATGAAATTAGAAATTACACATAAGAAATCTAGAAATAGCACAAATACAGGGAGGTTAAATAACATGCTATTAAACAATGAATGGATCCACCAAGAAATGAAAGAAGAAATCAAAAATTACATGAAAATGAAAACAAAATAGTCCAAAGTCTTTGGGATGCAGCAAAAGTGGTTCTAAGAAGGAAATTTACAGCAACACAGGCCTACCTCAAGAAGCAAGAAAAATCTCAAATAAATAACCTAACCTTACACCGAAAGGAGCTAGAAAAAGAACAAACAAAGCCAAACCCAACAAAAGGAAGGAAATAATAAAGATTAGAGCAGAAATAAATGATATAGAAATGAATAAAACAATAGAACAGGTCAATGAAAACCAGGAGCTGGTTCTTTGAGAAAAAAAAAAAAAATCAATAAAATTGATAAACTTCTAGCCAGACTTATCAAGAAAAAAAAGAGAAAGGACTCAAGAAAAAATCACAAATTAGGAGAAATAACAACCAACATCATAGAAATAAAAAAAAATTATAAGAGAATATTATGAAAACCTATATGCCAACAAATTAGACAATCTAGAAGAAATGGATGAATTCCTAGAAACATATAAATACAAAAACTGAAACAGAAAGAAATAGAAAATTTGAGCAGACCGATAACCAGTAAAGAAATTGAGTCAGTATTCAAAAACTCCAAACAAACAAAAGTCCAAGACCAGGTGGCTTCACAGGGGAATTCTACCAAACATTTAAGAAGAATTAATACCTATTGTTCTCAAACTATTCCAATAGGAAAACTTCCAAATTCATTCTATAAAGCCAGCATTACCCTGATATCAAAATCAGATAAAGACACCACAAAAAAAGAGAACTACAGGCCAATATCTCTGATGAAAATAGATGTAAAAATCCTTAAAACACTAGCAAACTGAATCCAACAATATATATTTTTTTAAGATTTTATTTATTTATTCATGAGAGACAGAGAGAGAGAGAGAGGTAGAGGGAGAAGCAGGCTCCCAAGGAGCAGGGAGCCCGATGTGGGACTCGATCCCAGGACCCTGGGATCATGACCTGAGCCGAAGGCAGACACTTAACCATCTGAGCCACCCAGGCGCCCCCAACAATATATTTTAAAAAATCATTCACCATGAACAAGTGGGATTTATTCCTAGGTTACAAGGATGGTTCAGTATTCACAAACCAATCAACGTGATACATCATACAAATAAGAGAAAGGATAAGAACCATATGATCATTTCAACAGACGCAGAAAAAAGCATTTGACAAAGTACAATATGCATTCGTAATAAAAGCCCTCAACAAAGTAGATTTAGAGGGAACATACTTCAGTATAGTAGAGGCCATATATGAAAAACTCACAGCTAAAATCATCCTTAATGGGGACAAACTGAGATCTTTCCCCCTAAGGTCAGGAACAAGACAGGATGTGCACTCTCACCACTTTTATTCAACATATACTGTAATCTTAGCCACAGCAATCAGACAATTCAAAGAAATAAAAGGCATCCAAATTGGTAAGGAAGAAGTAAAACTTTCACTATTTGCAGATGATTTGATACAACGTATAGAAAATCCTAAAAACTCCACCAAAAAACTGCTAGAACTGATAAATGATATTCAGTCAAGTTGCAGGATACAAAATCAATCTATAGAAATCTATTGCATTTCTATACACCAATAATGAAGCAGCAGACAGAGAAATCAAGAAAACAATCCTGCTTGCAACTACATCAAAAATAATAAGATACCTAGGAATAAACTTAATGAAAGCAATGAAAGACCTGTACTTCAAAGACTATAAAACATTGACGAAGAAAATTGAAAATGACACAAAGAAATGGAAAGACATTCCATGCTCATGGGTTGGAAAAACAAATATTGTTAAAATGTCTATGCTACCAAGAGCAATTTACACATTCAATGCAATCCCTATCAAAATATCATCAACTTTTTTCACAGAGCTGGAACAAATCATCCTAAAATTTGTATGGAACCAGAAAAGACCCTGAATAGCCAAAGGAATGTTGAAAAAGAAAACCAAAGCTGGTGGCATCAAAACCCCGGACTTCAAGCTCTATTACAAAGCTATAATTATCAAGACAGTATGGTACTGGCATAAAAACAGACACATAGATCAATGGAACAGAATAGAGAGCCCAGAAATGGACCCTCAACTCTATAGTCAACTAATCTTCCACAAAGCAGGAAAGAATAGCAAATAGAAAAAAGACAGTCTCTTCAACAAATGTTGTTGGGAAAATTGGACAGCCACATGCAGAAGAATGAAACTGGACCATTTCCTTACACCAGACACAAAAATAGACTCAAAATGTATGAAAGACCTAAATGTGAGACAGGAATCCATCAAAATCCTTGAGGAGAACACAGGCAGCAACCTCTTCGACCTTGGCCACAGCAACTTCTTGCTAGGCACATCTCCAAAGGCTGGGGAAACAGGCAAAAATGAACTATTGGGACTTCATCAAGATAAAAAGCTTTTGCACAGCAAAGGAAACATTCGACAAAACCAAAAGACAACCAACAGAATAGGAGAAAATATCTGCAAATGACATAACAGATAAAGGGCTATTATCTAAAATCTATAAAGAACTTATCAAACTCAACACCCAAAGAACAATAATCCAATCAAGAAATGGGCAGAAGACATGAACAGACACTTTTCCAAAGGGACATCCAAAATGGCCAACAGACAGTTGAAAAAGTGCTCAACATCACTCGGCATCAGGGAACTACAAATCAAAACCACAATGAGACCACCTCACACCAGTCAGAATGGCTAAAATTAACAAGTCAGGAAATGACAGATATTGGCGAGGGGGCAGAGAAAGGGGAACCCTCCTGCACTGTTGGTGGGAATGCAAGCTGGTGCAGCCACTCTGGAAAACAGTATGGAGGGTCCCCAGCAATTCCACTACTGGGTATTTACCCCAAAGATACAAATGTAGTGATTGGAAGGGGCACCTACATTCCAATGTTTATAGCAGCAATGTCCACAATAGCTAAACTGGAAAGAGCCCAGATGTTCATCAACAGATGAATGGATAAAGAAGATGTGGTATCTACATACAATGGAATACTACCCAGCCATCAAAAAAAAAAAAAAAAAAAAAGGAAATCTTGCCATGTGCAACAACATGGATGGAACTAGAAGGCATTATGCTACGGGAAATAAGTCAATCAGAGAAAGACAATTATCATATGATCTCACTGATATGTGGAATTTAAGAAACAAAAAGAGGATCATAGGGGAAGAGAGGGAAAAATAAAATAAGATGAAATCAGAGAGGGAGACAAACCATAAGAGACTCTTAAGCATAGGAAACAAATAGGGTTGCTGGAGGAGAGAAAGGTGGGGGGATGAGATAACTGGGTGATGGACATTAAGGAGGGCATGTTATGTAATGAGCCCTGGGTATTATATAAGACTGATGAATCACTGACCTCTACCTCTGAAACCAATAATACATTATATGTTAATTAAATTTAAATAAAAATAAATATTTTTTTAAAAAGAACACTAAAATATCTATTATAAATATTCTCCATATGTTCAACAAGGTAGAAGAAAAATGAACATGATGAGGAGATAAAGGGAAGATATAAAAATACCGAATCAAACTTCTGAAATGAAAAGTACACTGGTATGGGGCACCTGGCTGGCTCAGTCAGAAGGGCATGCGACTTTTGATCCAGGGTCATGAGTTCAAGCCCCACAGTGGGTATCAAAATTACTTAAATAAAAACTTTAAAAAAAATACACTGATAGAGTTAATGACAAATTTTATGTGAGTTAATAACAGATATTTTTTCTCAATTCTTAATCTCTTGAAAAATAACTATTTAAAGCAAAAATAATTTCAAATTATTGTGAGATTATAGCATATATAGAAGTAGAGTATCTGACCACAATAGCACAAAAGATGAGATGGGAGAAATGGAAGCACACTCTTGTAAGGTTCATATACTATATGTGAAGTAGTGGTACAATATTATTTGAAGGTAGACTGTGATAGGTTAGAGATGTATATTGTAAACCCCAGAACAACCACTAAAAAATAAAGAAGTATAGCTGGTAAAGCAATAGTAGAGGTAAAAACAAAATCATTTAAAAAAATAAAAAAAACAACTAAACTCATTCAACAAAGGTAGGGATAAGAGAAAAGAGAAACAAAGAAGAGATGAGATAAATAGAAAACAAATATCAAGAGAGTAAATTTAAACACAACAATATTGATAATTAAATTAAATAGAAAAGTTCTAAACACCCCAATATAAAAGGCAGAGGATGTCAATTTGGATAAAAAAGTAAGACCTAACTTTATGCTGTAGACAGAAAACCCTCATCACACATAAAGACATAGAAGTGTTTTTTTTGTGTGTGGTTTTTTTAAAAGATTTTATTTATTTATTTGAGAGAGAGAGAGACAGCAAGAGAGGGAACACAAGCAGGGGGAGTAGGAGAGGGAGAAGCAGGCTTCCCACCAAGCAGGGAGCCCAATGCAGGGCTCAATCCCAGGACTCTGGGATCATGACCTGAGCCGAAGGCAGACGCTTAACGACTGAGCCACCCAGGCGCCCCTAAAGACCTAGAAGTTAAAAATAAAAGGATGGAAAAGATATACCGTGCATCCATGAATCAAAGGAAGCTGAAGTGACTACATTAAAATCAGACAAAGCAGATCTTGAACAACGAACACTAGAGATAAGAGAGACATTTTATTATGATAAAGGGGTCATTTCATCAACAGGATTTAATAATCCATAAAGATCAGCAAGGAAATAATTGCCATAAAAATCATTACAGTGCTTACCTGTAGGGGAGAGGAAAGAAGGTATAATTGAAAGGGAAATTGGGCAATATTATATTTCTTGAGTATTTACTTTTGATGCCATAATTTTTATGCAATTTTCTACATGAAGTGTTTAATCTTACAAGTAAAAGTTTTTTGAGTTTTTTAATTTAGGTTCATACAATATGAGGTAATGTGAGATAAATATGAAAACTAAGAAAGCTAAGTTCAGACTAGTTCTTAGGCAGATGTCCTAACACCATGGCAGAGATTCTAACTGAATCTACCTAAACAAGTGTGAAATTAATTGCAAAATACTGAAATTCATAGAAAAATGGAAAAGAAAAAACAAAAAAAACACACAATAGCCCCATGTATTCAAGAAAGCCAGTACTCATAAAATCTTCATTGAAGCTTTCCAAAATTAATTATATAGAATCTTTCATCAATAAGCTAAAAGTTTGGGGGGTTTTTAAAAGATTTTATTTATTTATTTAACAGAGAGAGACACAGCAAGAAAGGGAACACAAGCAGGGGGAGTGAGAGAGGGAGAAGCAGGCTTTCCCACTGAGCAGGGAGCCCGACACGGGGCTCAATCCCAGGACCCTGGGATCATGACCTGAGCCGAAGGCAGACGCTTAACAACTGAGCCACCCAGGCCCCCCAATAGGCTAAAAGTTTATATGAAATACTGACCTCAAGTAAAACCACAAGAAAATTAAAGTGTTTATACTGATTAGCTCCATGAAAGAAGGACTGGTCTGTTTTATTCATAACTGTATACATAATGTTTACATTTAGAGTGGCAAACTGTCCTAGCATGCTCAGGACATAGAACTTTTAGTGCTAAAACCAGGACATTCCCATATAAATCAAGATGTTTAGGGCGCCTGGGTGGCTCAGTTGGTTAAGCGACTGCCTTCGGCTCAGGTCATGATCCTGGAGTCCCTGGATCGAGTCCCGCATCGGGCTCCCTGCTTGGCGGGGAGTCTGCTTCTCCCTCTGACCCTCCTTCCTCTCATGCTCTCTGTCTCTCATTCTCTCTCTCTCTCAAATAAATAAATAAAATCTTTAAAAAAAAAAAAAAAAAAGATGTTTGGCCACCCTATCATAGTGCCCTGCATATTAGTAAATAAATATAGAATTCATAGGTGATATTCTAAACTACACCTTTAGTCATTCATTCAACAATAGTGAATGCTTTATTGTGTGTGGAGAGAGGCAGTGAGGGTATAATAACGAATAAGCTAAAACTCTGGCCTCCAATAGTGGGAAAGCCAGAAAAATAAATAATTATACTACAAACAGTGCTGCCAATAATTAAGGTATAAAATATAGAAGAAGAAGGTTCTGGGGAATTAGGGTTAATGGAGTATGAGATAAAAGGTTTAGTTTGGGACATATGGATATATTGGCATATGAAGTGCCAACTATGAATGATAAATCAAACTGTCAGGTAGAAAGAAGAAATTAAGAATACAGGAGAAGGAAATATTTGAAAAGAAAGAAAGAAGTTCAGTTTGGGAAATATTGAGTTTGAGGCACCAACAGCAGAAGATAAATCAAACTGGCATGAAGCAATAAAAGATAGTCCATTCTGAGAAAGAAGGTGGGCAGCATGTGATTAAAGGGCAAGTTCTATAGCCACAGCTACTGCCACAAAACAAAAAGGTCATTCTTCAGATAAAAGCAATAACTAGACCTTTGAAACATACTCATCTTCAGGGACATCAACATATACAGCAATCACATATATATAGTTTATTTAAACTTAAAGACAGATTGCATTTCCTGAGATTGTCTCCCTAAATTCTGACTGGCTAATAAGATAAATCATTATTGGTGGCATAAGCTCATAGGCACAAGTGCAAGACCATGGACTGCTCATGTTTCTGTGGCAGGTAAAGCTAACCACTCCTCCATCAAAGAAGAAATCTGGGAGAGAGTATATTTAGGAGCTGGTGTTACCCAGCTTAGATAACTGATACAGAACCAATATAGATAACCAATATACAGCTGATGTAGGGTGCCATTTATTATGTAAATCAAGTTCAAAAAGCAATTAAATTCTCCTTAGCACAATATGCCAGGAAAAGTCACATTACTAAACAGACTGTTTTATATTTTACTAGGCTGGTTGTCTCTGGAGAAAATTTGCTTTGATGAGAAAAAATACCCTTCCTTCTTAGATAAATGTGAGAAAGTCAGGAATAGTTCTCAATAATCTGGAATTGGAATATCCATTCTCTCTCCTACTCATGAAATCAGAGCAGCTCAGTCCTGTTCTTTTTAGGCTGCAAATCCTGGGTTGAAAAGAGTCTCTCTGATTAAATGGCTGAAGGCTGAGGCAATGAAGTTTGCAGACTGGGGTGAAAAGAATTTCCTGAGGAAAATGTGAAAATAATACACTGGAGGATTGACCAAGCAGGCTACAGTAGTACGAGAGTGGTAATTAGGAAAGAGAAAAGTTGGGAATAACGAGTATTTGCATCTTTCTCTTGAAGATCTAAGACTCTAAGGTCCTCTGCTCTTCTGTGGTTCAAGGTAACAAGTTATATAAAGTCCCAACATCTATTCTTCCTACATCATACTCTATAAAATCTACCTGACCCTTAATTGAAATAACTGTATATTTCTGCACAGACCAGTGTTTGCTGATCTTAAAGAGGGGTAAAATAGAATGAACCTAGGAAAGAGATAATAGCTACTTTTAAATTATCCAGTAAAGAAATGATACTTGTACCTTCTATTAATTATCAGCATGTTGTCACTGAGTATTGCTAAAACAGGGCTCAACAGGATACAGCTGCTTTGAGTGGCCAAGCATAGAATTTCCTAGTTTCTTTCATAGTTCAGCAAGGCAAAATTCTATAAAACAGTAAAAGAAGGGCCTTGCAACACCCCACTTACTGCTCTCTAAGCAGAGTTCACATTAAGTCATGAAGTGAGTTTTTAATTCTATGTGTAGCTCATTAGACTTTTTAAAAATTTTATTCCAAGAATTACCATTTGTTTTTTTTTTTTTAAATTAAGCATCTAAGGGTTATGGTATTGAGCTAAAAACTGAGAACAGCAGTAAAGATCATGGCTATTGCCTCTAAGAGAATCACATTTAGTGTGGCAGCCAGATAAGTTAACAGATAATTAAGATATAGTATCAAAGTGCTACAAAGTGTCATTAAGAAGTCAAAGAAAGACTTGAGAAATAGTAGAGTCAAAGAACAATTTCACTTTTCCTGAGTCTAAAAGAGTAAGTAGGACTCAGCCAGATGAGGAAGGAAGAGCACACTAGGCAAAGTATCAGCAGTTACAAAAGCATGGAGGTGAGTGAGCATGAACTTCTAGAAAATGCAAAGTTGAAACTGCTGATATGTATGTGGGGCAGTGTTGGGTATAGGTGAGAGAGAATGTGGGAGGCCAGGTAAGGGATCAGACCATGAAGAATCTTATTCACTATGCTAAGTAATTCAGATTTTAACCTTAATGTTAAAAGGATTTTTTTTAAACAAATAACATAATTATATCCTAGGAAGATCACTTTAGCTATAAGAGAGAAGTTGAAAACTGAAATAGAGGAAAACAGCAATATTTTATTGGTTTAATTCAGAATAGAAATAATGAGCCCTGAACAGTCAAGGGAAGTTACATGAAGAAAGGGAACTAATTTAAGAGACAATGAGAAGATAGAATCAATAGATCTTAATGATCAATGAGCGTGGTCAGTCAGAGAAGTCTAGAATAATTCCAAAGTTTAAAATTTATAATTGACTGATAGGGAATTTTTCAAAGGGGCTAGTAATGATGGGGGAAATGATGAACTCAGACACTTGGGAGTTTCAGATGTCAGAGACTACCCAGATAAAGATGTTCAAAAAAGTAATGGCAATAAGAAGGCCCTAAGATCAGGAGAAAGTTCATCTTAGAGATATAAATCACCTATATCTCTAAAGACTTTCTTCTGGGATGAATCAGAATCAGAATAGGGATAGTAGTCAAAGCCATGGATTTGAACAAGAAAGTGCACTAGAAAAGAAACCAGCAAAGGACAGAAAATACACTATATAAACATTTAAAAGACCTTTAGAAAAATAATCACCTGACAATGAAGACAATGAAGGATTGATTGTCGAGGAGAAAAATGATTGCCTTATTCAACGTTTAACAATTGTTAATGATTAGGTCCTAACCATGCATCAGGCAGTTTCAAGACGATAACAGGAAAAAGAACCAGGAAAAAATGATGATGTTATAGATACCAGGGGAAGAAATATTTCTAAAGACAGTGTTCAGCTGTGTCAAAATAAAATAAGGATTGAAAAGCATCACAGGTATAAGTATTTTGGGTGGTGGTTGGTGGTTAATACATTGTTAGGGAGGTTAATGTCTCTAACGATTCAATTGTATTAAATACAGACATAGGCTCCAAGAACACTGATACTGATATCAGATGCTGAAAAGCAGTAAAATTCAAAAATTAAAACAATGACAAATCTGCACTCCACCCAAAGAAACTTAAATCAACCTAATATCCTAATGTCATCAGTCATGTAAACACAGTAATGGCATTTGTTTAAAAATAGAGTGTAACAATAGGGGAAATGCAGATTAACAAGGGAAAAACTATAATTTGGATGGTAGTAAGCTCCACAAAATCATCAAATTAGAAAAAGCAGAAAGCAAATTATAAGTATTTGTTAAATGCTTCCCCTAAGTCACTAACTGCAAGTGAGAGAAAATAATTATTGCAAGTAATTATTTAAATTATCCATTCCCACTCCATCTCTTCAAGTATAGCTCCCCCCTCCCCCCCCCCCCCCCCCCCCCCCCCCTCCCCTAATAAACCCCCCCCCCCCCCCCCCCCCGCAAATGTGGGCTCTCATTAGTATGTTCAAAAAGAAGATGGACATGGCCAGTTAGGAAGCATCTATCAAAAAATACACGGGACTATCTTTAAATCATACTGCAAACTAGAAATATAAAAGTTACACTTTAGTAAATGAAGTGTCTCTAGTTAATGGTAGCAAAGGTGTGTGAGTGAAGCAGACAGGATTACAAAGAAACAGCAGACGGTAAGAAATAACACAGGATTTGGGACTCATATAGTCATCAGAGCCAGGAAATCAAAATCCGAGATTTAACCTGTACAACTGAAAGTAGGATGGAGATAACCATTGTAGCATCAAAAGTCCTAGCCATACGCTTACTGACCTTGCGAAATGAGACAAATGATTTTACCATTTATCACCTGTAAAATTAGGAGAGTATTTTCCCTGCCTATTTTATGTTTTGTTACACTTATGAAGTGGTAGCATTATGTTTAACAAGTACACAGAAGCGGGCCTGGCTGAAAGTGAGGTGCCTGTCACAGAAGGCTTGCCTTTCCCTACCTCTTACCTTTTGCCTGCTCCTTCAGGAAAGGTACCTGGTAAGTTCCAGGACCCACATGCTCCTCAGTGCTGCCACCTTCAACCAATCTGAGCAAGCGGGGAGCTCGATCATACATAATTGTGGGAGGGTGGGACAGGGCGGGAGGAACCGCAGCTGTAAAAGGGTAAAAACAAGGTGACTAGAGGTGTGGAGCAAAAGGAAGCTGACGACAGTCTGAAGAAGGTCGAGGAGAATTTGAATAAATGGACGAACTACCATAGAGGCTATCTCCCACCTGCTCATTGGGGTCAGATTTTCCCTAGGTCAATTTATAGCCCGGTGGTGAAGTGAAAGGGAGCGCGACCAGGGATAGGATATCCCACACAACCATCTATCTGTTCCCCAGGTGAGAGTGAAGTGCTCCGCCGAGAAAGGAGATTATAAAGTAGGCGCCAGTCCCTGTACTTCCGGTCTTCCCTCCGCCCATTTCTCTCCGCCCCGGAAGTCTCTAGGAGCGAGGGGTCGAAGTGCTCCTCCCTGGCCAAGCTCTCCGAACTTGCGCGCGGGGCTGCGG
This sequence comes from Neomonachus schauinslandi, assembly GCF_002201575.2. Taxonomy (NCBI): domain Eukaryota; kingdom Metazoa; phylum Chordata; class Mammalia; order Carnivora; family Phocidae; genus Neomonachus; species Neomonachus schauinslandi. The sequence continues at coordinate 123,283,363 of NC_058404.1, read as the reverse complement.
ACGTCCCGCCTCCTTACGCCCTACGCTCACCGCGTACTGAACAGAAGAGCCGGGGGAATCTGGGAGTTCCTCTTGCGGCACCAACAGCTTTAAGTCTTGTGCTCGTCGGAAAAGCTCTAGAAAACACGTTAGAAGGAGTTAGAGCTCACTTGACCATGATCCCTTTCCGCTATAAACCAGTTAGAGCGGCAGGGAAGACACTAGCAAAAACTGTGAAAGAAAAAACCATTCTCTCCAAGCAGAGCCTAGGTTCTGCAAGCTCAGCACCCACTCCTACTACAACTACATTCGCACCCTCAAAGGAAAACGCCTCTGACTCTATCGTACAGATAATCCAAACTACGAAGAGAATCTCAGGAAGTGGTGGTGACAAGAAACAGAGAACCCGAGGAAGGAGAGGAAAAGCTCACCAACCGAAGCAATGCAAAGGGCAGGTAACAGAAAGCTGTGTTTGTTGTCTCATGCCAGGCAACGGCAACATTGACTCCTCACTCTGTTTATAAGCAAGGGCTTGAGAAAGCCCAGTCCACCCCCCCAGAACCAATGGGTCTCTTAACCTTAGGCCGAAGGAACCTGGCTTGTGCAAAGGTCTTAAGGAGTCTATGTCAGAATCCACCTTAAAGTGGTCTCTGGCAGTTTTTTTCAGCAAGAATCCCTTCCACAGTCTAATCACCCTTAAAGGCTTAAATAAATACTGCCTTGACCATACCTCACCCCCAAATGAGCTACAGTACTTTAACTTGTATCTACTACAAATTTTTATAGTATTTATAGTGTATAGAATATGATTTGATACCCAATTCTGTGGGTCATTTATTGTGACAATTGTTCCATATAGGTTAGAATGCTCTCCATACAAAGCTATCTGCTTCTAAAGGATATATCTGTAGTGCCCTTTTCTTTTTCCTACTCAGTAGCTAGCTGAATAATTATTTACTTAAAAAACACATATTGGCAAATTATATATATATATATATGGGCATATATTATAGACTGCTGCTAGGCTATGGGGATACAAAGATACAACAAAGTTCAGCCTCGGCTATTCTTTATGGAATGGGGAAAGAGATGTGTATTAGCCATAATATGAGGTGACAAGAGAGATGTATAAAATAAAAAAACTACTGCAGGACTTTGGAACCCACCTCTTCCTACTAAGAAACTAGATGCTGATCCGTAATCCTTTCTCGTTGACTCATTTCTCCTTGCATGTTTGCAGAAAGCCTCATAGTTTTCTCAAAGTTATTTAAACTTTAGTTTCCCAAGCTTCAACAGATACCCATTGAGATCTAGAACCAGATTTAAACTAGATTAAACTAAACCAGATTAAAAACTAGATTTTATGATACAGTATGAAAAGAGTCACAGAGGCAAAAAGAGAAAAATCTGTATGCTTTGGAGGATGATCCAGTGGTGCTGTAAATTAGCTTTCTATTGGTGGACATTCCTTAAGGACTTCATTTTCCCTTGACCCAAACAAGAATAGAAACCCAGAAAGCAAATTCAGGTCTAGGCCATCTTTGTAGTAGACACTGGTGTGGACTGACAACCTCCTTCTGGCTGTTCATGTCTGTTGTGGCCTTGATTACTCTTTCCTTGGGTAGATTTGGGTTTGAGATTGGTAACGGAAGTGATAAAGCAGAGTTTATCTGCTTTTTGTCTTGATTTTATTTTTGGCCAGTGAGCCTACCCTAATTTAGACGGAAAGAGTTCTTCATAGAGTCTATCCTAGCTTATTTGCAGATCTCAAAGCAGGACTTTGTGACCTTAATACCTTTGTACCAGCTACAAATACAGTGTTTTTCTATCTTGCCTGCCCCCTCAGTGCATGTTCTTTTCTCAAGGACCTCACAGAAGGGTAGCTGATGAATGGCAGAACTCTAATGTTGCTGGGTCTTGTGACCAGATCCTATCTAAATAACACACCTCTGTATCTAAATAAAGGTACAACCTCTACAATCTTTATAATTTTTTAATACTTGGAGTCTCTAACAATCTCCATTCTTAACACAGAGTCTTTCTTTAAAAAGTTTTTAGTGTGAAAATCCTTCCTTTATTTCCTTGGTCACTGTGGCTGTTCTTTCCACCTTTCCCAGCTATTATTTCCTTCTTATGATTCAATAACAAGAATGATACACCATATTTCAGAATTGGAAAATCTTTTTAAATGAGAGCAGTAAATCTTTTTCATTATCTCTCATTATAGTATTTCCTGAATAGTTTAGAATGAATGTGCTGCAGAAAAAAATACATTAACACAGAATTATAATTACATATAAAGACAAAATAAAGAATTTGGTTCAGCGTTTCTCAGTTCCTGCAAAATAGTCTTAATGCTAATTAACCACCTTATACAACTATTTCCATGGTATTAGTAAAAAATGGAACCTATGTTTGAGCTAAGATTTATTTGACTACAAAATTTGGGTTCTTTCCATTCCTCCATGTTGGCTACCACTAGAATAAACTTTAAAATGAAGTTTGAATAAATCAGATTGATTCTTTATCAAATATGTTAGCTACAGTGAAGAACTCCATAGTCACCAATTTTTCCTTATAACATTCTGAGGATTAAGTAGATAGCAGGTGATATCTGCAGTATTGCATGAGATGTGGGAATTCTGCCTTCAATAGCTTTAAATACCTTATAAATATTATAAAACAATTGGTTTTGAAAACTAATTTCTTCAGCCCATTATGATTTGGTTTCCATTGTTTTGCTTTTTGTAAAAATAAAAATCAAATAATAGTAATACATCACTTGGTATGTATTATACAACAGAATGTACTTTGTCAGTGTTATTAGTGGTCACATTGTAAAGTGATATGCATTCAAGTTAAAATGGTAAAAATACTTATATAATCATTTGAAGCTTACAAAATATATTTTATGTTCAGTATTTTGTTTAATATAAATTTGTTTCTCTAAACTGCAGACTTAATATGATTCTGAAATATCAGAATTTCATGAAATGTATTTTAAAAATTATATGATGTTATCAGTGACCACCTGATTTTTTTCACTTACATTCCTTGAGCGCCTATTATATGCTAGCACTGTGTGAAGCACCTTATATGAATAATCTAAATCATTTCTCATATAACTCATGAGGTAGGTTCTATTAATATCTTTATTAGTATGCTGAAAGCCATTAAATTTCTCACCCAATATCACATAGTTAATGAATAACAGAGCTGGATTTCAAGCTAGTCAGTTTGACTCTAGACCTGTTTTCTTCTTCTTCTTTTTTTTTTTTAAGTATGCTCCAATGTGGGGCTTGAACTCATGACCCTGAGCTTGAGACCTGAGCTGATATCAAGAGTCGAACACTTAACCGACTGAGTCACCAGGACCCCTCTAGACCTGTTCTCATATTATAAGGGACATTATAAGGGACATATTCCCAACTATGCCCTACTTTCACACCCAATAATTTTTTCCTCAGTTCTTCTTTGAGATTGGCTATATGTTAGTTAATTCATCTAAAAAAGGAAGACTGGAGGTAGTCTTTCAGGGGTGATATGGTGACTCCTTGATGGCAGGGAACCAGGATGCTCTGTTATGCTGCTCCATATCCTGATATATGCCTCCCAGTCTGAGCTGAGCTCATGGTCTAAAAATTATCTGCTAGAGTTCCAACCGTTATAAGCAGCAGGAAGGTAAAATAAAAGTATGCCCTCCTCCCTTTCAAGGAGACTTCGCAGAAGTAACACATAGAAAATATGTACTTACATTTCATTGGCCCAAACTACGTCAACAGGCACATATAGCTATAAAAGAGCCTGGGGGGAAAAAAGGAAAAAGAGGCTGGGAAACATAGCCTATCTCTGGGTATCAGGTTCTATCACTAAGGAGAAGGGAGTCCATGTAAAGAGAAACACTTCTCAGTTTTTTCCACAATAGCCTTTTTGGGAAACCTTTCCCTCCCTTGGTGTCCAAGGTACTGTACTTTCCAGGTTCTCATTATACTGTCCCTTAACAGCATCTACTTTCTCCTCTAATTTTTGTTTTTTTTTTCTCTCATTTTTCTTTCTGTCCCATCTTCGCTCTTTCTCCCTGGAATCATTCATTCTCAAACCATGTATCCTCTTTGAGATTCAGGCATTTCCAAGTGTCTGCTCAACATTTAAATATAAGTGATCCACCATCACTTCAAATTAAATATTCTCAAACTTTAATTCATTTTTTCTCTGGAAGGCCTGATCGTACTCCTAATCTCCTATTTCTGTTCAGAAGAGCAATATCTTTCCATACATAAGGCTTAAAACCTCTTAGACTACTTCCACTCTTTGTGCTCCCACATCCAAACAGCGGCCAGTTCCACTGTTTCCACCTGTGATCTTTCTGAAATCCACCCCTCACCGCATTCTCGCTGTCATTTTGATGCCCTCAACCCTACTGATTTGGTGCATTCTAACATCTCAACTGGAATCCCTTAATAACTTGTCTGTTACAAGTTATCCCACACACTACAGTTAGGTTAATCTTCCTAAGTACAGTTTTGAAAATGTCACTCTCCATGCTAAAAAATCTCCTATTGCTACTGTGTAAGTTTGGCACTGGATGTTTCAAGCAAGCCAATCTACCTTTCCATTTCTGTATCTTCCAGCACTCCCCAACCACACATGTTACATAATGTTGACACAAACCTTGCCCTTTTCATTTCTGTGCTTTTGTTCAAGACTTTATCTCTGCCTGGAAATGCCCTTCCTTCACTTATTATCTATGAATGTTAAACTCTAGGGAACATCATTTTTTAATTACAGCATTTAGATAGCACATTTTAAAGAGTACATTTTTAATGTTTTTTGAATTTTTTAAAAGGATACTAAAATATAAAATGAAACACCAGCAAAGCAATATTACTTTTGATACCAGGTTAGTACTTTAAATTTAATGAGAATTTTGTAAATTTAATTTAAAAAATTTATAAATTTATGAAATAACAAAGGAGTACTGGCTTCTCCTTCAGAAAAAAAAAAAATGAACCATGCTTATAGTAATTATTCATCTCCTAAAGGTTTTCACAAACATCTGCATTTGCTAATAGTTTTTGTTGCTTTTTTAAAAAATATTGTTCTAGAGGCACCTGGCTGGCTGTCGTTGGAGCATGCAGTTCTTGATCTCATGGTTATGGGTTTGAGCCCCATGTTGGGTGTAGAGATTACTTAAAAATAAAATCTTTTTTTAAAAAAGTATTGTTCTGGCATACCTGGGTGGCTCAGTCAGTTAAGTGTCTGCCTTCTGCTCAGGTCATGATCCTGGGGTCCTGGGAATGAGCCCCACATCGGGCTCTCTGCGCAGCAGGGGGGCCTGCTTCTCTCCCTCCCTCTGCCTGCTGCTCCCCCTGCTTGTGCTCTCTCTCTCTGACAAAAATAAATAATTAAAAAATTAAAAAAAAAAAAAGTATTGTTCCTAGGATCTCCTGGGTGGCTCAGTCAGTTAAGCATCTGCCTTCAGGTCAGGTCATGATCCCAGGGTCCTGGGATCAAGCCCCACATCGGGCTCCTTGCTCAGTGGGGAGCCTGCTTCTCCCTCTCCCTCTGCCACTCCCCCTGCTTGTGCTCTCTCGCTCTCAAGTGAATAAATAAAAATCTTAAAAAAAAAAAGTATTGTTCTATCAGATAGAAGGAGACCAAGAGGAAAAGTTTGGTAATTAAAGGAGCCAGCTTTCCAGAGGTAGTACCAAGAATCACAGAGCTTTCTACTTGTTAGAGTATATTAAGCATATCCATACTAGTAAGCACATCTATACTAAAGTACCAATTATTAATATGAAGACATATAAGATCATATGTCTAAGTGAAAACATACTGGATCAAGAGAAGTAGAAGATAAGCCACAGACTAGGAGAAAATATTTGTGAAAGACACATATGATAAAGCACTATTATTCAAAATTTGCAAAGACTCTTTCAACAGTAAGAAAACAAGCAACCCAATTTAAAAATGGACAAGAGACCCGAATACCTCATCAAAGAAGATATGCAGATGGCAAATAAGCATATGGCAAGGTGTTTGACATCACATGTCATCAGGGAAATGCACATTAAAACAATAAGATACTACTTATGTTGGGTTCTCCAGAGAAACAAAGCCAATGAGATATATATATGAGAATTATTATAGGAATTGGCTCATGCAGTTATGGAGGCTGAGAAGTCCTACAGTCTGCCATCTGCAAGTTGGAGAACCAAGAAATCTGATTATATAATTCAGTCCAAGTCCAAAGGCCTGAGAACCAGGGAAGTCAATGGTATAACTCCCAGTCCAAGGTTAAAGTTCTGAGAATTGGGGGCCACTGCTGTTAAGTCCCAGAGTCTGAAGGCCCATGAATAAGGGGTTCAGATGTCCAAGGGCAGGAGAAAATGGCTATCCCAGCTCAAGAAGAGAGAAAATTTACCCTTCCTTTGCTCTTTTGTTCCATTCATTCCCCCTATGGATTGGATGATGCCTGCCCACATTGATGAGGACAGATCTTCTTCACTCAGTCTACTGAATCAAATGCTAATGTCTTCTAGAAGCACACCACAGACAAACCCAGAAATAATGTTTTACCAGCTTTCTGAACATTCTCTGGGCCTGTCAAGTTGGCACAAAAATTAACCATTATATCACTACACATCTATTAGAATGGCCAAAATCCAGAGTACTGACAATACCAAATGCTGACAAGGATGAAGAGCAATAGGACCATTGCTTGTGAGAATGCAAAATGGTACAGCACCTTGAAAGACAGTTTGGCAGTTTCTTACAAAATTAAACATACTCCTTATCATACAATCCATCGATCATGCTCCTTGATACTTCCCCAAAGGAGTTGAAAATTAATGTCCACGTAAAAACCTACACACTGAGGTTTATAGCAGCTTTATTCTTGGCGGGGGGGGGGGGGGGGGCGGTGACAGGCGGTCCTTTTTAACTATTTAATGTGATGTGAAAAATAGGATGTGCTGATGCTCCATCATCTCAGTAGAGAGTTCCCAGGAAGGAAAAAGGCTGAAATATTTTAAAAATTTAAAAACGCTTTTAAAGAATTCAGCAGGGAGTGATTACACTGCAGAAACATATCATCCTGTTTCATGACATGTTAGAAACCTAAACCTTAGAGCATTCTTGCCTCCACTGCATATAGGTCTGATCATTTCTGGCTAAAAATGGGGATTTGCTGGCATATTTCAGCCAACTTCTTCAGGTCTGTATCTGAACACACGATTGTTTCTTCGGTGCCAGCTTTGGCAAGGGCCTCCCCTAGCCTCCACCAAGAAGTTGCGAGTGTTGTGTTCCCAGGCAACATAGGAGGCTTTATTATCCTGTGCAGGAGATGACATGGCTACATACACATGATTATCTAAACAGCCCAGCCTCATTGAAGCAACTCCTAATGGGCTGATCCAGAAGTAAAATTAAAAGCTCTGGGATAGGGGTGCCTGGGTGGCTCAGTCAGTTAAGCGTCTGCCTTCGGCTCAGGTCATGATCCCAGGGTCCTGGGATTGAGCCCCACATCGGGCTCCCTGCTCAGCAGGAAACCTCCTTCTCCCTCTCCCACTCCCCCTGCTTGTGTTCCCTCTCTTGCTGTGTCTCTGTCAAATAAACAAATAAAATCTTTTTTAAAAATTAATTAATTAAAAATAAATAAAAATCTCAAATAGATGCTACTATTTACAAGAATCACTAAAACACACTGACAATAAAGGAATAGGAAAAAGATACCAGGGAAATTCAGACTGTATTGAAGTAAGATAACCAACTATGGGAGATTTAAGGTTAAAAGTACCAAACAAGACTAAGATACCAGCTAGTGATAAAAACCAAGTTTATGTATACTGTACACTTTAAACTTACACAGTGCTGCATGTCCATTTTATCTCAATAAAACTGGGGGGGGGGAGTTTATGAAGATAATACAACAGGAGCAAAACCATATGCATCAGATATTACAGCTGTTACATAAAGCAAAAGCTCTTAGAAATGCAAGGAGAACTTGATCAAAATACAATAATAGTGGACATGTCAACGCACCTCTTTCAGAATTGGATAGATGAAAAATAAGTTGTGAAAAATAAAATCATTAGACTTGAGGGGCGCCTGGGTGGCTCAGTCATTGGGCGTCTGCCTTCGGGGTACGGGTCATAATCTCAGAGTCCTGGGATCGAGCCCCGCATCAGGCTCCCTGCTCAGCAGGAAGCCTGCTTCTCCCTCTCCCACTCCCCCTGATTGTGTTCCCTCTCTCACTGTCTCTCTCTGTCAAATAAATAAAATCTTAAAAAAAAAATCATTAGACTTGATATACAAAATCTTCTATCTGACCACAAAGAAACCTTAACAAATTTTAAAATACAAAGCTATCATGAAATGCCAAGTATTTTATGTAGATATTCCCTCCCTAAAGGAGAGGGAATATTCCTTAAATGTTGAACTTAACACACCAACTTCTCTTAAAGAAGAACAAAGGAAAAAGAAACAAGGATAACAAGGTAAGTCTTTTTTTAATAATTTTATTTGAAAGAGAGAAAGAGAAAGAGAGAGACCATGAGAGGGGGGAGGGTCAGAAGGAGAAGCAGGCCCCCCACCGAACAGGGAGCCCGATGTGGGACTCCATCCTGGGACTCCAGGATCATGACCTGAGCCGAAGACAGTCGCTTAACCAACTGAGCCACCCAGGTGCCCCGGAAAGTCTTGAAACAAAGAAAATAGAATAACTACAGTGGAAAAAACCAACGAATGCCACCACAGCCAGGAGATCAAAATTAACATCAACAGTGATAAGTTGTGTTGACAGTATGTACCTTTGATATGACATGCTGAAAATAGCACTGTACACTTATGATCTTCCCCCAAAACTCATAACTACGGTCTCATTATGAGGAAAACAGACAAATGCCAATTGAGGGAAATTCTACAAAATTCCCTGACCAGTACTCCTCGAAACTGTCATTGTCATCAAAAAGAGGAAAGTCTGAGAAACTGTCACAGCTAAAAGGAGCCTGAGACACAACAACTAAGGGCAATGTAGTATGCTAGATGAGATCCTGGAATAGATAAGGGATACTAGGTAAAAATTAAAGAGGGGAGGGGGTGGGGGGTTGGGTTAGCCTGGTGATGGGTATTAAAGGGGGCACATACTGAATGGAGCATTGGGTGTTATATGCAAACAATGAATCATGGAACACTACATCAAAAACTAATGATGTAATGTATGGTGATTAACATAATAAAATTTTTTTTAAAAATGTAAAAAAGTAATCCAAATAAAGTGTGGATTGGTACGTACCAATGTTTCAATATTGGCTCATTATTATAGCAATATATCATGCAAATGAAAGATGTCAGTAAGGGAAATTGGGTGTGGGATATAGAGAGGGTATCTCTGTACTTCACACTTTTTCTGGAAATCTAAAACTGTTCAAAAATAAAAAGTTTAGGGGCGCCTGGGTGGCTCAGTCATTGGGTGTCTGCCTTCGGCTCAGGTCATGATCCCAGGGTCCTGGGATTGAGCCCCACATCGGGCTCCCTGTCAGTGGGAAGCCTACTTCTCCCTCTCCCACTCCCCCTGCTTATGTTCCCTCTCTCGCTGTGTCTCTCTCTGTCAAATAAATAAAATCTTTAAAAACAGAAACTAACTAACTAACTAAATAAATAAATAAAAGTTTATTTAAAAACAAGCATGAGGTGTGCCTGGGTGGATCAGTTGGTTGAGCGCCCTGCTCTTGATTTTGGCTCAGGTCACGATCTCATGGTGGTGGGATCCAACCCCACATAGGGCTCCTTGCTCAGTGGGGAGTCGGCTTGAGATTCTCTCTCACCTCTCCCTCTCCCTCTGCCCTACCCCCAATCTCTCCTCACCCTCTCCCTCTGCCCCTCCGCCTACTCATGCGTGTGAGTGCATGCTCTTTCTTTCTCTAAAATAAATCTTAAAAAGAAAATAAAAACAGGCATGAATACCAGTTGAAAATCATAGCTAAGTCTTATATAACCTAATATAAACCAGCATAACTTTAATACCAAAAGTTGCTCAAGATTCTACCAAATTCTACCAAATAGTTAAGCTCTATAATAAATCTATATGCAAAAATTTTAATGAAATGATAGCAAATAGAATCTAGCAATGTTTTTAAAAGATAATACACTAAGACCAAATAGGTAAATTCTATGACTGCATGGATGATTCAATTTCAGAAACATAATTCTTCACATTAACAAATTATCAGCAAAATTAATATATGTTCATATTAATAGATGGAGAAAAGGCTCTTGACAAAATCAAAGAGCAGTTCCTAAAAAAAATTGTACATGTAATGGAAATTGAAGGATACTATTTGAATATAATAAAGAATACTTAACAGTATTCTTAGAAATTAGAAACGGAAAATACTATCCTCAACAGCAAAACACTAGAGCTATTTCAATTAAAATTAAAAAAATAAATGCTTCTATCATAATTATTTAATAATGAATACAATAAAATAAATAACTGGTATTAAATTGGAAAACAAGACAGAAAAATACCTTTTTTTGCCTCTGATGTGATCAGATAGCAAGATAGCATGGGAAAATGTATTAAATTTACCCTAGAATTAATAAGAGAAATAAGTGAAGTGGCCAGGTTCAAGTGAAATATATAAAAACCAATAATGTTTTATCTATCCTAACAAGTAACTAAAACAGAAATTGAAAACAATTTCATTTACAATAATGACAAAAATCATATACATAGAATTATGCAATAGAAAAAGCATAAAACCTAAATAAAGAAGATATAAACAAACGGAAAGACACCGAAGTTAAATGGGAAAAAAAATCATAAAAATATCAATTCTCCCAAAATTATTATGTAATCTTACACAATTTAATTAGAATCCGAGTTGATTTTTTTATATAATAAATGTGGCTGAATGGAGAATAATAGAAGGAGAATGGTGAGGAATAACTCCCATTACCAAATATTAGAAGATATAGTAGCTATAAACTACTATAATTAGTGTACGATTGGCCTAGAAACAGACAAATAGATCAAGAGAACTAAAGAAAACTTCCAGAAAATTTTCCCAGTATATGTAGACATTTAATATAAGACAAATATATTTTAAGTGAGAAATGAACTCTTTAATAAATTCTGCTAACACAACTGACTACCCATTTTTTTTTTTTAAGATTTTATTTATTTGACAGAGAGAGACACAGCAAGAGAGGGAACATAAGCAGGGCGAGTGGCAGAGGGAGAAGCAGGGTTCCCGCGGAGTAGGGAGCCTGATGCAGGGCTCAATCCCAGGATCCTGGGATCATGACCTGAGCCGAAGGCAGACACTTAATGACTGAGCCACCCAGGTGCCCCGGACTACCCATTTTATAAGGAAATAAAATTTATCCCTATAATGCACATTTAAAAAAATAATTTCCAGATGTTTTAAGATGTAAATGTAAAAAAATGAAACAAATTCCTGCATAGAAATCTAAAAAAATCATATTTGTAGGCAAGGGACAACTTAACCCCTAGAGACAGAAACTAAGAGAAAAGATAGTCATTATATGAAAATATCAAAATTTCAAAGGAAATGTGAGGAAAGGCATATCAGAGTGAAGTGAAATATCACTTTTTAGTCACAAGAATGGCAAAAATGTAAAAGACCAATAAAACCTATCTTATGAGAGGATGCAAGAAAATATAATTTCATAATGGATGGTGGAAATGTGAATTAGCACTTTCTGTAAAGCTATCTGTGAATATGCCATAGATATCCCATAAAAATTAAATATTCTATCATAGGGCACCTGGGTGGCTCAGGTGGTTAAGCATCTGCCTAGAACCCTGCCTTAAGCAGGGTTCTAGGATGGAGCCCCACGTCGGACTCTCTGCTCAGCGGGAGCCTGCTTCTCCCGCTCCCTGCAGCTCCCCCTGCTTGTACTTTCTGTCAAATAAATAAATAAAATCTTTTAAATAATAAATAAATACTCTATCATAAAATGATATATACATGCATACTTATATCCATATATTTAAACAAATTTATTTTTGTACTGTATAAAATGTCAAAAACAAAAAATAAATGAAATGCCTATTAATAAGGGGAATATCTAAATCATGTCACCATGAAATATTGTGCAGACATTTTAAAGATTGAATTAAAGTCATTCCAGTTACTTGGCATGATTTCCATGAGGTATTGTTGAGAAGAACAATATTTAAGAAAATATACGAGACACCATTTTTCTAAAACCAAGAATTACCCCCCCAAAAACGCCTCTTTACATATTAAATGTACATGTGCATATATATTTATGTATATGATTATATAAGCATGGAGAAAATATGAAAGGATGCGTGTTTGGGCATTAATAGATTACCTACAATGGGGAGAAAATGTGGGTGAAGGAGGAGAAGAGTGAGGAAGGAATAGATAATGATCACATTTATTGTTTATAAAATGAGGGAAATGCTTTAGGATTATTTGATAAAATTTAATGTATGAAACTTCGGTTGAGAGAGACAAAACAGGGAAAGAAAGCAGGCAGAGCCGTGAAATGTTTGTATTTTAATGCCATGAATGAGGTAAAGCAAGAGCATATTAAGAGGTAAATCAGGTAGTGTTTGCAGTAAAGGTTGCAACACACATGCATACTTGGGTTCCTTTGGGAAATATGTATCATCCCACCTGATTCACATGACAGTGATGAGAAAAATCCAATGCCAGATGAGGTAAACAGTGACTGGAGGCAGAACCGTATGTGGTTTAGTGAGGTCCATCATGGGAGAAGACGTGGAGAGGCAGGTGGAGAGGTTTTCCTGCAAAAATGTAGAGTCATGGAGGAAATTATGTAAAAATGGGTTAAATGAAGTTTCCACCCGGAGGAGTTTTTCAGGAAGGGACAGATAACATGTTTCTATTACTAACCTTGACCAAAATCAATCTGCAAAATAAATCATCTGCCGGAAAGTGGTGGCAACTATTCATTCTTCTGATACTCTGAAAATTGGGTTTGAGATAGAGGCCGATGCTGTCCCCGGATCCTTAGGTTGCTCTCCCTGTCCTTATGGTGGGTTACCCTGAGTCCTCCTAGAATGGATAGTTCCAGTTAACAGTTTACTGATAATATCTTTTATGGTGTGAAAATAAGGCAAATAATACCAAATGCAGTACTTTTGTTTTAAATAGTGTGAATGAAATGGTAAGGTATTTAACTTTTTCTTCTAAAGTATTTAACTTGTAAGTAAAGTATTTAACTTTTTCTTCTAAGAAAGTAAAAGACTAAAAAAAAGACTAAATGAAGTCTTTTTAAACTATGGTGTGTGCATTTTAAAGATTAGAAATCAGTAAATTTTGACACATCTCATCATTTAAAATCAGTACATTAAAAATGGAAACTACATGGTATTGAGGTCAAAATCTCACATGGCTCAACTTATAAATTGTTAATAAAAAATTTAAGAATATATTTACATGGCATTTTAAAAAAACCTGCTGTCTTGCATAATGGTCCCAAAGGAGCTTTTTATAGTTTTAGTAGATTCTCCATTGTTAGAATTCTATCTTAGCACTGTATAGTGTTTTACTTATGTAGCTATATTCTTCTTTATATATGCAGACCATGTTAAATTGATTTGCCGCTTTCATTCATTAAGTAAATCTTCTGACTAAAATCTCAGTACTTTAAAAATAATTACCTTTTAAGGCTGAATATTACTCAGCCTTAAAAAGGAAGGAAGTCCTGTCACGTGCTATAACATGGATGATACTGGAAGACATTATGCTAAGTGAAATAAGCCAATCACAAAAAAACAAACACTATACGATGCCATTTTTATGAGGTATCTGAAGTAGTCAAATTTATAGAAACAAAGAAGAATGGTGGCTGTCACCATGGGGAGTTGTTTATGGATATAGAGATCTGTTTGGAAAGATGAAAAAGTTCTGGAGATCCTTTGCACAACAACATGAATATACTTAACACTACTGAGCTGTACACTTAAAAAAATGGTTAAGATGGTAAATTTTATGTGTTTTTTTTTCACCACAACGACAAATAAAAAGTAAGGTAATGATCTTAAATTACGTGAGCGCTTGTGAAATCTCAAATGTGTTTGATGAAATATACTTTCTTCTCATGGTTGTAATATAAAAGATTTGTTGACAACATGTCTTTACCCGGGTGAAGGAAAATTCTATTCAAGCCCAGTAAATAAGGAAACAAGTATTTATTAATTCCCTATTATGAACAAGATATTGAGAGGTATGCAACACATTTTTGCAGATACATAGATATAGATACAGTTGTTGATGCAAGTCCTAAAAACATTAATAAAGTGGCAATTCAAGATACCAAAAATGTCAAGAAAATAATAGAAGTCACAAGATGGTACATGATCAATAGTTAAGTGAAGGTTACTAGATAAAAGAAATCTTTAGCCTAATTGAACAGGCATAGTAACCAACACAAGTGTTCTGCGTATGTCCCACATGTACAGGTGGGTAGTTCAAGAAATTTTTCCTAACATATTTGTAGTTGAAAGGAATTGATAGTCATTATGTCATTGTTTCTCTACAGCTATTTTATAAGGTTCCTGAATTTACCTTTCTTTGCTTCAACCCCTACCTTTTTTTAACATGTGAAAATTAAGTCTCTAAAAGTAATCAGGTAATTCCAAATTCACACAAACCCAAACCCAAATAAATGTGACTCCAAAGCTTTCTGTCAATTAATTTCAGCTACCAGGACACTAAAATAGAATCTTTCATTTTTTCTCCCTTCTCCCTCACCTTTCCCCCTGTTTATTCTAATACAACTGATGACACCTCTTTTCTCCTCTTATCAAAACACGCACCAGCACACAAACACACAACTCTGCCTTCCCCCAGTTCTCAGGATAGGGCCTGAGGTGGCAATAAATCAGACAAGGGAAAGGTAAGGAAGGGGAGAAGAATCTTTAAGCCCCAATCTTCAAGATTGTTTCTTTCGCCACCAACCACCAAAAATCTCCTTATTTGTGCTGTCTTTTCTTATTCCTACTCTCCACTAATACATACAGTCCACAGAGAATGTTATACTAGATGCAGTAAACAAATCTGAGGAAATGCTTGGAATGACCACACCACTTCCTAGGGATTCGCTAGAATTCCTTCCTGTGCGTGGAATGCACTGTTCCAGTAACATGTGTCCTGACTTTATTTTAATTTTTATGCTCATACTTTTTATCTCTAATACTTAGGGGTTGGAAAAATAGATTTCTGGACTCATTTTTAGTCTGTATATTTGAGATTCTGGAAACTGAAAAATAAATTTAAAAAAGAACAAGGTTTTTTCAATAAAGGCACTAGATGGCACAATTTCACCAATTTATGCTAATAGTCATTCATCCTCTAATTAATTCACAAATAAAATAATTTAGCTTTATAAATAGTTACATCTAAATAATTTAACAGGAAACCTATATAACAATAAAGAGAAAAGTTCCTGACAATATAATGTTTCCAATATACCATGTTTTATGGCCTTATTTATGAACACAGTAACCAGAATTCCAGCATTGGATGAATAATTTAAGTAACCCAGAGAAAATACTCATCTCTCTGTAGTGAAATACATCAAAAACTATGTATGTTAAACATTAATGTCTATCAAATGTACATTTTTATAGTATTACTAATATATAATAAAACACTATAATAAAGTAGACTAATGATTTCACTGACATTGAATACTTAAAATCGGGTGCTAGTGAATTTTTCTTACTTCACTGCTTGCCTTAAGCTAATTATATCCAGTTAAGACCCTTGCTTCCTCATACTTAAAAATGAACAAATTCATCCAGAAACAGTAGAAAATGACTAAGGCTTACCTAATTTAGCAGCCAGTTGACCTTTTATTTGCTAAAAGTACCATATTTATAACAAAAGTCCCAGGTCTAACTATGTTTTCACTATCACTTCATTTCCTAAAATTATTTCTATTTCACAAAGTTTATCAGCTCTTGAGCTGTATCTTGACATACAAGACAGCACATCAGTCAAATAAGCAGAATGTATACCTCACCTGGACCATCTCCCAACCCTGGCTCAGGCTCTTGGAGAAGTCTTGCCTAATTACATAGTGAATACCTCTGCCAAATGGTACAATCAACTGTGGTAAATCCTTACGTAAGGCACTCTAATAGGGAACTGTCTCTACTTACTCTTGCCTAATGAGAAGTTTTCCTCTTTAGAGGAAAGTCATCATCATGGGCAAAGGAAACAGCCTCTGGAGGATCACATATGAAAAGGGAGGTAGGGAAAATGACATCTACATTGTTAGCTAGATTCTCCTAGGCTATACTGTGCATTAACAGAGTAAATATAGCCAGTTTGTCCTTACATTTCAACAAACTAGGCAGAGCAATGTGGTGGATGGGCTGAGGGAATGAGAAAACAAGAAGTTGGATAATTACTAGAGAGGAGCTCTCAAAGCAATACTGGAGATCCTTGAAAGTTAATGATTCCATAAATAGCTCATCAATAGTGATGCTAAGTGGACAGTGATTTCTTACAGAAAGTTTTTCCCAGACATCAAAGGTTATTTACTTATAAAGGCCTAACAAATATCAGCACTATATCTGCCAAATTCTACTACATGTTTTACATAAAGACCTGAAAGAAATTCCAAATCTGTACCCATAACACTGTTGCTATCCATCAGCCCAACAGGTTAATGAACTATCTTTTTTAAAAATAGTTTACTATGATAGGATAGGAAAGACAGACTCTGTTCTTTTTGTTCTTAAATGCTAGGCTTCACTTCAAAAACTCTTTTTTTCTCCTCCCCTGATATCATAACCAATGTGTACTATGATATTAGGATAAATATCATAGTTTAACTGATATCCTAACCAATGTGTACTATGCTATGCATTACGATAAATAAGGAGAAAAATAGAGTACTAACAGGATATACTGTTCTTTGTAAGAAAAATATGTATATTGTAGAGAGAATATATAAGCCCATTTGGTAGTTCTCAAGAGTAGCATTATAATGTGAGTACATAGTGGAGTACATTGTGGTTTATTCCCCAACGTATCCATTCCACCCCAGAAAACTATCTGAGCAAATTATGGTAATTCATTCCTCTTGGTGATGATTAGTTCAGAAAAGGGCATGTGACCCAACTGTGACTACTATAGGCATAATTCTAAAATGGGCCCTTAAAGATGCCTTACCCTAATCCCTGAAACCTATGAATACAAAGAGATGTCACTCTCATGCTTATGTTCTGTTATTTGGCACAGTTGGTCTCAAGATAAATTATTCCAGGTAGGCCTAAAATCTAATCATACAAGCCCTAAAAAGCAGAAAGGTTTCTTCAGCTGATGGCAAAAAAGAGAGAGAGATTCAAAGCACGAGAAGGATTGAAGGGAACCACTTGATAAGGAATGCAGACAGCCCCAAATTGCTCAGATCAACCCCTAGCTAATAGTGAGCAAGGAAATGAGGACCTCAATCTTATAACCACAGGGAACTGGATTTTGTGAACAATCTGAATGAGCTTGACAGTGAATTTTTTCCTCAAATCCTCCAGAAAGAAGCCCAGCCCAGCCTACAACTGGACGTCAGCCTTGTGAGGTTCTAAACAGAGAGCCCCGTAGAGCCTACCCAGACTTCTGTCCTACAGAACTGTCCTACAGAGATAATAAATGAGTGTTGCTTATAAGCTACTAAGTTTGTGGTAATTTGTTATGACAGCAATAGAAAACTAATCCAGTGGCCAAAGGGTTGCAAAATATAGTCTGCTAATGATTCTGAGGAAGTAGTACTTCTATGAAAGAGCCATAGGACAAAATGGTGTCTCTTCTTTTTTTGAATGTTCCTATGTCTGGACCTAATGGCTAGAACTGACTTGTGGATGTATAGAATTATTTTGTTGAAATTCCTAAAACTAAATCACCCTTACTGTCACAGGATAAACTTACCTGGTAATAATGTATAGGACATAAGCATATTAGAAAATGGAGTAAACCTACCTCAAGCTACTGAAGAGACTAAACTTGGAGCCCACCCTACCTCTAGAATAACTGATATGCGAGATAATTTCTTTGTTGTTTAAGCCAGTTTGAGGGAGGGTGTTTGTTACAGATAAAATATTCTCATAGACTTATTAATATAAAACTCGTCCAGTTACATCTAGAGACCCAGTGTTAGGACATTGAAATGAGAAACTTAACATTTATCCAGCTGTAGTTGCATACTTACTTAATTTCACATACATTTAAGAAAGTATTTAACTTTCTCCCCTTTTTAATCCATCTATCTAATGAAATAAAAAACATTCAAAAGAAGATTATATGGGGCACCTGGGTGGCTCAGTCGGTTAATCATCTGCCTTCAGCTCAGGTCATGGTCCTGGGGTCCTGGGATCAAGTCCCGCATCGGGCTCCCTGCTTAGCAGAGAGTCTCCTTCTCCCTTTCTCTCTCCTCTGCCTCTCCCCCTGCTTGTGCTTGCTCTCTCTCTCTCTCAAATAAATAAAAAAAAATCTTAAAAAAAAAAAGATTATATGGAAGATATTTCTGTAATGACATGAAAAATTTATACTTAATATCTATACATATTGTTGAGTAATTTAAAGTTTGGTCAACAAAAGTGATGCTTTATTATCATGTTGTGAAATACCAAAACATAGCCAATACTCAGGAATTTGTAACTAGTTATCTAAATATGAAAGGAAAGATCAGGATTGAGATAGAGATTTGAAAGTCAGCATATGAGAGATAATTAAAACCATGTTAATGGCCACCCAACATAAGAAGACAAAAAGAGAAAAACAATGCCTGAAGATAGGAAGAACCCTCAGAAACAACCAAGATTAAAGACCTGTAGGCAAAAGAGGATCCTGTGAAGGAAAATAATAAAATTGTTTAGGCATATGTGATTAAAATCAGAAGAAATAATGTCAGGAAAGCCAAGAGCATAGACGATAGAGCTTTGAGAACTGTTTGTCCAACAGTCAGAAGTAAGTAAGAGAGATTCAGTAAGATAAAGAATGAAATGGATCCGCTGAATTTGACATTTTTAATGCATTATTTATTTCAGTAAAGATAATCTCAGGCATGGGGAGAAGAAGGTAGGGGATAGCAGAAGCCAGATTGCTGTGAGTTGAACAGTTGGGGGGGACACTTCATTTCCTGAGACAGGAGGGAAGGAAATAAGGATGAATGCAGATGTTTATCACAATGGAAATATGCAAATGAAGGCACATGGAAATAATACAACAGCGGGGTACCTAAACTCAAGTGAAATAATTACAAGGAGGAACAATGCTCAAGAGATTTCCTAAACACCATCTTACACAATCAGAATATTGATGTCCAGAATATGATACCAACCTCAATGCCGCTATAAGTAAAACATTAATTTACTTTCTGCAAATGTCAGTACAGAGTGCTACTGGGGGTGGTCTCTAAAGAATTTGGATATTGGGTAAATAAGATTGTCCTCAAAGAATGAAACTCTGTACTTACATATATTCCATTTATAGGCAAAGTCACCTGAAAGACAGAACTCTTGTCAAGTCTGCAAGATCTGATGTACCTTATTGAATATATTAGCATGGCTAATGAAAGAATGTATCCATAAAAAAGGAAAGGAAGTACTGATTGGGTAGAGAAGTAAAGAAAAAGGGCATTATCCAGGCAAAGTCACCCAAATACAGGGATGAATATGTTTGTCCTGCTGGCAGGGCTATTCCTGGTGGGAAAACAAATAGAGAAAATATATGCACAATAATTATTATAATTCAACCTGTTGATGGAGTACCATGGGAATTAAGAGGAAAAGGAGATTACTTCTAATTGATCAATGACATCTAAGCACTGAGGCAGGGAGGAATGAAATAAATGTTGTCAGGTATATGGAAGAATTTGCTTCTGTTCCATAATTTTTTCATTTCCAAGTGTTTTGTTTTCTCAACCAAGTTACCAAGTTCTTTCTGGTCAGGGACTCATAGTAAGATCGTAATTAAAACAAACAAACAAAAAACTCTCAACATCACTTGTTCTAGAACAGGATTACAATTAAACTCCAACAGGTTTACCAGCAAATAGGAAGAATATACTCTTTTCCCAAGATCTCCATGGGAATTTCTGTCAACTTGGCCTTCATACGGAATAGTATCAAAGCTCTTACTTCTGGGGGTACCTGGCTGGCTCAGTGAGTAGAGCATGCAACTCTTGATCTCAGGTTCCTGAGCTTGAGACCCACATTGGATGTAGAGATTACTTTAAAAAGCAACAACCAAAAAAGGAAATAGGGATGGCTCTTACTTCTGATTTCCACAGCAGGCTTACAAAGTAGGCACAGCTCATGTCATTATTGCTAAAGCTGAGATCTCGAGGCCATGGAAAGAAGTAGCAAATGATTAGGTCAAAGTTATATGACCTGTGAAATCAAGACCCAGCAAAAAGGTAGAACAGGACAATCTTCATTTACCAAGTATTTGTTGAGGACCTCCTGAATGCTAGGTCTTGTTTTGGGCACTAGAGAAGCAGAGACATAAGAACATACAATCCTTAGTGTCAAGAACATGCCAGTCTAGGGCAGATAGATGAACTACAGCCCCCAGGCCATGCCCAGTCCACTGCCTGTTTTTATAAATAAAGTTTTATTGTAACAGCAACTCTCATTCATTTTCATATCATTGATGAATGCTTTCCAGCTACAACAGCAGAGTTGGATAGTTGCAAAAGAAACCATATAGTCTTCAAAAGAATATATATATATTACAATTTTTCTGAACTATTTGAAAAAAGTTGCAGACATCATGCCCCTTTACCCCTAAATGCTTCAGTATATATTTCCGAACAAGGTAATTCGCTCACATAACCATAATAAAATGATCAAAATCAGGAAATTTAGGGGCGCCTGGGTGGTGCAATCAGTTAAGGGTCAGACTCTTAGTTTTGGCTTAGGTCATGATCTCAGGGTCATGAGATTGAGCCCTGCATCGGGCTCCGTGCTCAGGGCAGAGTCAGAGCTTAACTCTGACTCCCTCTTCCTCTGCCCCTCCCCTCCATGGTCTCTCTCTCTCTCTCTCAAATAAATAAACAAATGTTTTTTAAAATCAGGAAATTTAACATTGAACAATATTATTATTTAAATTTTAATTTTACCAGTTGTTCTTATTTCATTTATTGCCAAAAAAAAAAAAAAAATCTGATGCAGGATCCAGTCTGGGTCACACTTTATATTTAGTGTTTATGTTCCTTTTATCTCCTTTAATCTAAAATGATTCATTAGTCTTCATTATATTGATATTTTTTGAAGAGTACAGGCCAGTTATATGTCCCCATTTTAGATTCATCTGATGATTAGATTTAGGTTATGTATTTTTGACAGGAATACTATAAATGTGATACTGTGTTTTTATCAGCATTTCACATCACAAGGCATATGATGTTGACTTTTCCCACTATTGGTGATGTTAACTTTGATTGCTCAGTTAAGGTGATGTTTGCCAAGTTTCTCCACTATAAAATCATTAGTTTTCCTTTTGTAATTAATTAGTAATTTGTTATTAGATACTTTGAGACCATGTAGATATTCTATTCTTTATCAATGGGATAGTTTTAGTAACCATTGGTGATTCATACCTGAATCAATTGTCACCTAATAATAGATTTTTGCCTTTCCATTGGAAAGGAGTAAGTCAAAAAGGCAATGGGCAGAGACTCCTTAAACTTATACTATTACCTGCCTCTGACAGACAGTTGAGCTAAGAACTTCAGGTACATTTCAGACCAAAAATGAAAATTAAGTTGGAGACTTTAAAAGAAGTAAACATTTCAAATGTGTTAGAACCTGCTGCTATTATAGCTATATGGCCATTAATGAGAAAAGACCCACATACTAGTTTAGAATAAGTCATTAAATAGTTAAACTCTACCTGAAAGAAAAACTTACATATACATCCCTGGCTAGTGGATATTTCTCAGGCAAATCAAAGAAAACAGAAAGGAATGTTAGGACCAGACATTCAACTTAAGATGCTCTTAGACTTGGGCGCCTGGGTGGCTCAGTTGGTTAAGCTACTGCCTTCGGCTCGGGTCATGGTCCTGGAGTCCTGGGATCGAGTCCCGCATCAGGCTCCCTGCTCCGCAGGGGGTCTGCTTCTCCCTCTGACCCTCTTCCCTCTCGTGCTATCTCTCATTGTCTCTCTCAAAAAAAAAAAAAAAAAAAGATGCTCTTAGACTTAAGCTTTATCAAAAAGAAAAAAAAAAAGTGACACAGGTATAGGGCCAGCATGAATTCAACACAAATTGAGAAGAGACTCATCCATGGTTTGTGCGCAGAAAGAAAAGGAAGATGTTGTAGGTGAGGGAAAATCTTTTCTTCTACCCATCTTAGTTTTTCCAGTTGGGGTCCTATAAATTAGACTGGCCAAAGACAGATTAATAAGAGAAAAACAAACAGGAGGTTATTAACCTGTGCACTGTGCATATACACATGGGAGTACCCGGTGATGAATAACCCAAATGATTGGTTGGAACTGAGTTTAAATACCAACAAAGAAAAAGGGGTTTGGGGTTTTTGAGAAGGGGAGTCAAGTTATGTGAAAGTGACTAAGAAAAGTATAGTAAATAAGGATTGTTTGGTGAGATTTGTTATGCAGATTTAAGTTGGTGCCTTCTGGATTGATCAATTGTTAAAGGTCTTCCTCTTAATGGTAGGAGCAACTTGATATCTTTAGAAATGAAAATTTCCTTTATATAGCACTGTATGTTAACCAACTAGAATTAAAATAAAAACTTTAAAAAGGGGGGCCCTGGGTGGCTCAACAGGTTAAGCGTCTGCGTTCGGTTCAGGTCATGATCCCAGGGTCTTGGCATCAAGTCCTGTGTTGGGCTCCTTGCTCAGCAGGGAGCCTGCTTCTCCTTCTCCCTCTGCCTGCTGCTCCCCCCTGCTTGGGCTCTCAATCTCTCTCTGTCAAAAAAATGAACAAAAAATTTAAAAAAAAAAAGAAAAAAGAAAATTTCCTTTATAAAGGTAATTTCCTTTAAAACAAGAAAACGTGTGTCCTATTTTTAGGGCTTTTTCTGCATCTGCTAGTTTTCAATGGCCTTTACTTCAAAATAATCCATATGCCAAAGAGGTATATTTTATGGTGGCATATTTGGGTACGCCTCAGTATCTATAAGGGACCAGGAATTCTACTGGTTCTTGCAGTGGTGGGAACCAGAATCCATCTCAAGCTGCCAGAACCTAGTTTTGCAAATAGAGTTGGATGTTCTTTACTCTTTCCCTCCATGAGATGGGCAGCAAAGAACACACCTACAGGGTTCTTCAGGTCATACCCAGTACATTAGGCAAAGCATGGTACTAGAAAACTATAAAGGATTGACACAAATGAAAAGACTTGGAGAAAATTTACGGATAATTATTACTCAACATTTTTTCAATTTGTTTTTATTGTGGTAAAATACATATAACATAAAATTTATTGTATTAATCATTTTTAAGTGTACAGTTCAGTGCTATTAGATACATTCATAATGTTGCCCAACCATCACCACTATCTATCTCTAGAACTCTTTTCATCTTGTCAATCTGACCATTGAAAAATAACTCTCCATTTGCTCCTTCCATTAGCTCCCAGAGATCACCATTTTACTTTCTGAATCTATGGTTTTGGCTACTCTAAGTACCTCATGTAAGTAAAATCATATATTATTGCCTTCTTGTGACTGGCTTATTTTATTTAGCATAATGTCCTCAAGGTTAATCCATGCTGTAGCATGTGTCAGAATTTCCTTCCTTTTTAAGGTTGAATAATATTTAATTGTATATTATATCACATTTTGCTTATCCATTCATCAGTTGATGGACACATGGATTGCTTCCACATTGTAGCTATTGTGAATAATGCTGCCCTGAACATGGGTATACAACTATGTCTTCGAGATTCTGCTTCTAATTCTTTTGGGTATATTCCAAGAAGCAAAATTGCTAGATCATACAGGAATTCTATTTTTAACTCTTTGAGGACCATCATACTGTTTCCACAGCAGTTATCCCATTTTACACTTCTGCCAATAATGCACCAGGGTTCCAATTTCTTCAAATCTTTTTTTGTTTGTTTGTTTAAAGTAGGCTCCATGCCCAGTGTGGAGTCCAATGTGGGGCTTGAACTCACAACTCTGAGATCAAGACCTGAGATAAGATTAAGAGCCAGATGCTTAAACAACTGAGCCAACCAGGAACGTCCCAGTTTCTTCAAATCTTAACAGCCATAATAGTGGATTTGAGATGCAATCTCATTGTAGTTTTGATTTGCATTTCCCTAATGATTGGAGATGTTGAGCACCTTTTCATATGCTTATTGTCCATTTGTAATCTTTCTTGGAGAGATGTCTATTCAATTCTTTGCTCAATTTTTAATTAGGTTGTTTGGTTTGTTATTACTGAGTTCTAGGAGTTCTCTGTGTGGTCTGGATATTAATCCCTTATCAGATATACCAATTTCTAAATATTTTCTCCTATTCTGTGGGTTTCCTTTTTATTCTATTAATATTGCCTTTTGATGCACAATTTTTAAACATTTTATGAAATTCAATTTGTCTATTTTTTCTTTTGTTTCATGTGATTTTATCACTGCCAAATCCAATACTGTGAAGCTTTTGCCCTATGTTTTCTTCTAAGAGATTTTTAGTTTTCAATTTTACAGGTTTTATTTCTGGGCTTTCTATTCTATTTCATTGATATTTATGTCTGTCTTTATGCCAGTACTGCACTGCTTGAATTACTGTTGCTTTATAATAAGTTTTGAAATCAAGAAATGTGAGTCCTCTAGCTTCGTTCTCCTTTTTCTTTTCTTTTTTTTTAAATATTTGTTATTTGAGAGAGAGAGAGCATGAGCAGGAGGGGCAGAGAGAGAGGGAGAGAGAATCTCTAACAGACTGCGCTGAGCATGGAGCCTGACATGGGGCTTGGTCTCATGACCCTGAGATCACAACCTGAGCTGATACCAAGAGTCAGATGCTTAACCCACTGAACCAACCAGGTGCCCCTTTGTTCTCCTTTTTCAAGATTGTTTTGGCTACTTGGGGTCCCTTGAGATTCCATATGAATTTTAGGATTGGCTTTTCTATTTCTGCAAAAAATATTGCTGGGGTTTTGATAGGGATTGCATTGAATCTATAGATTTCTTCGGGTGGTATTGACATCTTAACAATATAAGTTCTCCAATACATGAACATGGGATGTGTTTCCATTTATTTATGTTTCTTTAATTTCTTTCAGCAATGTTTTATAGTTGTTATTGTACAAATCTTTCATATTCTCGGTTAATTCCTAAATATTTTATTCTTTTTGATGTTCTTATAAATGGAATTGTTTTGGGGCACTTGGAATGCTCAGTTGTTAAGCATCTGCCTTCAGCTCAGGTCATGATCCCAGAGTCATGGGATCGAGCCCTGCATTGGGCTCCCTCCTCCGTGGGAAGCCTGCTTCTCCCTCTCCCACTCCCCCTGCTTGTGTTCCCTCTCTCACTGTGTCTCTCTCTGTCAAATAAATTAATAAAATATTTTAAAAAATAAAAATAAATAAAAATAAATGGAATTGTTTTTCATAATTTCCTTTTCAGATTATTCATTGTCAATGTATAGAAATGCAGCTTATTTTTGTGTGTTGATATTATATCCTGATACCTTGTTGAATTTATTAGTTCTAACAGTTTTTCCATGGAATCTTTAGTTTTCTACATGTAAGATCATATCATCCACAAACAGAGATAATTTTATTTCTTCTTTTTAAATTTGGATTCCTTTTATTACTTTTTCTTGCCTAATTTCTCTGGTTAAAACTTTTGATACAATTACTCATAGTTTTGTTTTTTGGGGGGTTTTTTGGGGTTTTGTTTTTTTTTTAAGATTTTATTTATTTATTTGACAGAGAGAGACACAGTGAGAGAGGGAACACAAGCAGGGGGGGTGGGAGAGAGAGAAGCAGTTTTCCTGCGGAGCAGGGAGCCCAACGCAGGGCTCACTCCCAGGACCCTGGGATCATGACCTGAGCAGAAGGCAGATGCTTAACAACTGAGCCACCTACAGTGTAGGTGCCCCTACAATTACTCATAGTTTTAAAGAAGTTTTGTAACTTCATAAATTTTTCATTGCTTGTTATAAGGCTTAAGTTTTTTGTTTTGTTTTGTTTTTCAGAACTTGTAGTTAATAAAGGCAATCTTAAGAGCTGGAGGCAGTGCTGGGGGTTAAAAAGGTAAAGGTGTTTCAGATATTGTTTATAACCATCAATCAAAGGACACCCTCACATGTGCTCAGGAAAGCTCAAATAAGCAGGTTTTCTGCATTGATCTTTTTGACCACACCCATAAAGTCAACTCATAATCCAGAATGAGGGAGCATTATATTTCAAAATAACTTGTAGGATGAGAATTAACAGTCACAGAGTGTATAATCTATGACTTGACACCATATAATCTTTAGAAGAATCAGGTAAGGTTTTTATTTACAGAAGAGAAAAGTAAAGTGCAAAAAGATTGATATTAAATATGTGACTTATAAGTTACAGGGCCAAGATAAAAGCCCAGTTCTGAACCTAGAATCCTTTTCACAGTGCTACAGTACTTATGTATTACTTCTGTATTAGCAAGTATTCATTTGAGAACAACAGAAGAAAAGAAATGACTAAAGTCAAAATAATATATTAAGTGATTTTTAAATGCTTTTTGCACATCTTTCAAATTTTGAGTTATGGTTGTAAGAATTTATGGTTCATGAAAAGAAATTGTTCTATACACCACTGCAATAGTACTAATAGCTTTAGATACTAATAATAGTTATGTCTAGTTATTGCTGTATAAAACCCAGTAGCTTCTCTAGAATAAAGGCATTTAACAGAGAAATTCATTTGAGGGAATTCCCAAACACTACAGAGGCATCGAACTCATAGTAACCACATAGATATAAAAACTAAAGAATAAAAAAACTAAAATTAAACATGTGCTATGGTGATGGGATTGTGTATGATTTCACTTTCTTTTAACAAAAGTCATTTGTTGTTATCGTGTTTATTTTACAATAAATAAACATCAGGGAGAGAGAAAAATACTTCAGTGGAATTTGCTTATGAATTGTTCTAGCCTCATTAAAAAAAATTATTTTCCTAAGCCTTGGTACGGATTGAATTCTGGGTATACTTACTCCATTTCTTAGAATTAATTTTTGGACTCTTTTTACAATGCAAATCTTTTGGTCTATGTTGAGTCAGTAAATTCTGTCTCCTAGGCAACTTTGTGTACATTAAAACTGAAGGTCAGACCAAAATTAATGCATTACATTAAAGTAAAATAGGATTGCTTTGCATTTCAATTGGTACTATTTGGTTTTGTATGTTTAAATGTCCCTATTACCACTGTTGTTTAATTCTAGGTAGTTTGAATCTCTTGTACATTTTAGGTCTAAAACTTTTATGAAAGAAAAATTAAATTTTAAAAATTAAACAATAGTTAAACAAAAAATTAATCCAGTGATAAATTTTCATCTTCATTAGTAATGAAAGTCATTGAAATCCAATCAACAATGAAATAATTTTGCTCACCTATTAAATGAGCAGATTTAGAAAATAATACCCAGTACCAGTAACTTTGCAAAGAAATATTTCCTATTTTGGTTCCACATCTCTACAACCTCCTAATTTAGGTCTTCATTATTTCCTACCTGGACAGTAGCTCAATAGCTCCCTTTTAACTTGCCTGCCTGATCCTAGTCTTGCATTTCTTAAGTCCAGTCTCCACACAGCAGCCTGAGAAATCTATTTAAAATATAATTCTAACCATATAAAACCTGTGTTTCTCAGCTTCTCAGTTTCCAAGGTGGAATTTAATGATGTACAGTATCTGTAAAGAAATTGCTAAATGTGCAGTTGCAGTTCAATTTTGCCATGGTTAGTACACATAATAAAAAACTTACTTAAGTCTAAGATTTGTTCCTCTGACAGCCACAGGAAGCCAAATTAGAATTACTATGTTTGCCTCCTAAACATGGAATTAGAATAGGGACCTGAGTTGTACAATTCAAATAGTTAAAGGAATCAGGTTTAAAAACTTGGAGCTCTTGGGGCGCCTGGGTGGCTCAGTCGTTAAGCGTCTGCCTTCAGCTCAGGTCATGATCCCAGGGTCCTGGGATCGAGCCCGCATCAGGCTCCCTGCTCCGCGGGGAAGCCTGCTTCTCCCTCTCCCACTCCTCCTGCTTGTGTTCCCTCTCTCACTGTCTCTCTCTCTGTCAAATAAATAAATAAAATCTTAAAAAAAAAAAACAAACTTGGAGCTCTTACCTCCCCAGTCATTTTCATCAGTAGGAGCATTCTCTGTCTGGACAGTGCTTCATATGGATATTAGCGCCTTTTCATTTCGGGATTCCATATTCTGTACTCCAAAAGGAACTTACTTCTCTATTTATGAAGGGGAGGCAAAACTTTTTCTCCACCCTCTTAGGGTCTCCAACGGGACCTGACATAAACTGAGAGAAGACAAGTTAACAGAAGAAAAGCATACAGATTTTATTTTCATATGTACATGGTAGTTAGTCTTCACTGGAAAATTAAAACCCTAAAAGCTGTTAGGCCTAAGTGCTTACATACTAGGTTAAACAAAGTGTAGTGATGTGGAAAAGTATCTAAAATATATGGGGAAACTAAGGGAAAATGAGGGTTATTTTAACAAGATTTGTTTGTACAGATTCTTCTCAGCCTTTCCCACCCTGTCTCTGGTGGTAAGAATTATTTTCCTCCAGGTGCAGGAAAGGGCATCTTTCACACGGGATTTTTCTCTCCTGTTTTCAGAAAGAAAAGTGGAGGTCATAGTGCCACTTGCACCTATTGTTTTTCAAGTATCTTTACCTCAAAATAGTTAATATGCCAAGTCAGCATATTTTGGGAAGGCATGTTCTGAGCCCCTTCATTTACATCATCTCTCTAAATAAGATAAAAAAAAAAAGATATAATACCACTACTTAGGGTTTTACTTATTAAACTTCAATCACATTCCAGACTTGCTTCTCGAGATTGCACCTAGGTTATTTTTAAGATTTTTATTATTTGAGAGAGAGAGAGAGAGCACGAGCAACAGGGGGAGGAGCAGAGGGAGAGGGAGAAGCAGACTCAATGCTGAGCAGGGAGCCAGACATGGGGTCATCCCAAGACCTGAGCCAAAGACAGAAGCTTAACCGACTGAGCCACCCAGGTGCCCCACACCTAGGTTATTTTTACTAGAATTGGAGGCATTCCCAAACTCTTTCATCCTATAGTTCTATACAGTCTCCAGGTTTATTACTACAAAGTCACTAATTTAAGCAAATATTTGAATACCTATTCTATGCCAAGCACTTTCTGATGTTCTGGGAATAACCTATGACCTAGACAGACACTATTCCTATTTTTTGAAAAATGCCATAGTAGTTTTCCCAGGGGGCAGTCTTACTCTTCTTATTGTTAAGTTCTTGGGTGGCCTCTCACTGTTATCACTATTCCCAAAAATAGATCACTGGGAAGTTTATTAAAACTTTAAATAATCGTTTTGTATCATAAATGATCACCTCCCAATTATCTATCATATATTGGCGTCTCTTAAAATATAGCACTGAGGATGATCCTAAGTTTTCCATTCCCCTTAAATTTAACAGTAGATAATTTTAGATAACATTTAGAGTAACAGGCTTTGCCTTTAATTCATGTTAAAGTGTTTGAATTAGGGGCATAGAGTTTGAAAGTTGTCATTAAATTATTTGTTACATTCACATGCTTCTCTCATTCTTCCCTCACCTGACAGTGTTGAACTTTTACCTGAGGCTGTGTTTTGAGCAGCAATGGGTAAGAAATCCTTGCAGCCATTTTTGTTCCTGAAAATAACCTCAAAACATACCCTGGCCTCACATCATCCAAGATGTCTTCATTCTTCCTCATATCTCCCATATTGCAGATGACTTACTTGTTTACCTGCAGCTATAAAACCCCAGGTCCCTCCTTTTTCTTTGAGACATTCCTCATTAATAAATTTTATCTCTAATAGAATTATCCATATGCAATCATCTGTTGATGCACTTTGTCTTTTACACACCAAATCTTAATGCTCCGTGCTGCCTTAACAGAAAGCTCACTGGGTTTTTATGAGAATTACATTTGATTTAAAATCTGTATAGCATTTTAAATTGTGTCAGAAATCTCATATGTGTTCAACAATGTATTATCTGTAAAACCTATATTATCTATTACTATTATTAGTATTTAATTGTTGTTAACTACTAATCAATGTTAGAGAAAAAATATTATTCAAATTGTTAAAAAAATTATTCATGACACTTGTTTAAGATAGTAAGGCACACCTCATTCAAAGCGGACCATTGCAGTGGTATAGGGACAATGCAATGGGTCTTGCAGTAGGGGAGAGAGTTGGACTCAACTCCCAATATAGCATGGGCAACTGAGAATTTATAGCCAAGGGGGAGGGTGGGGCTCATTACTAAGAGGAAACATTAGGAGTAAGAGGGAGTAGGATGGGATTCTGGCTAAACTGACCTTATAGGATTCTTGCTGAAGGCAGGCCAGGATGATCAGACATCACCTGGGGGGATGGTGGCAGATGAGGAACTCTATTAGATATTGAGGGTGATCAGATATGGAAGATAGGTGATTCTAGTAAAACTGACTTATCAAGGTTCTCCCTAAAACTGGATGATGCTGAGAGAGTCACTGAAGTCCAAAAGTCAGGCCCAGTTGAAAAAGAATTCCAAAGACCCTGAGTAGAGTTTGGTCAAGGAAAACAATCTTTGTCATCAGGAAAGGAGTCTGGGAAAAAAATCTCATCTATAAATTTTATTGTATTGCTGCAATCTGACCTAAAGTGCCTAGAAGAAGAGCAGGAAAATGTCAAGAGGGGAGGTGTGGGGGAATCAGCAAGGCTGAGAGAACTGGTATTCTCCTAGATTCCCAATCCTACTTCTAGACAATAGAGTAAGCAATTCCCTTCCAATCTCATCACTTGAAATGTATATCCTCAGACTAAATCCCCTTTCCCTACCTTACAGCATCACAGCTCTCATCCAGCAGAGACCTCTTCCTTCTTCAACACCTTCAGCCTAGAACAATCCATCCTTCTCTCTACACCAATCTCCTCTACATCCTAAGGTAATTTAACAACTCAGTTCCTTTAGTCCATATTTCTTTTTTTCCTTGACTCTGTAGACCTCCCATCTCCATCCCATCAGCCAGGCACTTAAAGAAACTTTATTTTGATCTTCTCATCACAAAAATCTGAGAACCCTCAGATTCTTCAAATCAGAAATGCCTCTCTTGTAACATAATTTATTTTTTGCATGTCACATTTCCATTTTCACGTTATAGAGGTTAACTTGCTTTTTACCTTCATCATGACTTTCAGTTACCTAACCATTCTCTTTGTCAAAAAGAACCTCCTTTTCTCCCAAGACTCTCTTCAAACTCCAGTGTGTCTGGGACATGTTCATCTTTAGGGAACAGAAAGTGCAACTAAAAGTGGCTTGAATCAGAATTCTTTGAGAGCTGTAAATATTTAAAAGTAAGCTGAAATAGTGATCATTTAATCTTTGGAGTGGGCACTTAAGATGTGAAAGATTGTCTCCTGTTCTAAGTAGCTTTGTCCATCTACCTTCATGTAACATATGGATGTTATCATTTCCTTGTGTGCCAAGACATGGAAAAGGATGGGAAGCTCTGGCTTAAAGGAATGGAGGTTTACTGTCTCACCTGACACAGGTGCTGAGAGAGGCAGTTCCAGGCTGGTGCTATGGTTCAACAAAGCCATTGGACCCCGAGGCTCTTTCTACCTTCTTGGTCTACCATCCTTACCATGTTATCATCTTACTTATTGCCTCATGGTACCAAATGGTATCAGTGCCTCCAGGCCTCAAAACCACAAAGCAGACCAAAAAAAGAGAGGAGAAGTAGTGATACCAGATCACATATGCTTATACTTCACTGGCCAGAACAAAGTCATGTGGCCACTTTAGTGTCAATAGAGGCTGTGGAATTTTGAGTTTTTAGGTTTTACAGCTGCTGTAATAGAGTCAGATGAGAAAAAGACAGGGAGGTGGGTGGAATGGGTGTTACGGGAGCCAATCATTCTATAATATCTGACACACCAAGTTTTAAGATGACAATATTTAATATAGCCATCCCTATCAGAAGTTCAATACCCTAGATTTTCCTAATCATGCAGTGGACCTATGGTATCTCTCCCAACCCTGAATCTTTCCCAGTGTCTGCTTCTAGCCTCTTGTTGAACATCAGGGTGATGCTGAAGGAAGAATGAGGCCAGTTGAAATCTGACCCTTGTTGCAGCTCAGATTTTCTAACACAATCCCACTTGTGGTTATTGTGGGTCTTTCTTTTAAATGCCCATCCCTTTTTTTCATAAGAATGAAAATCATACCAAATCTGTCTTGTGTCATATCTCATGTCATATATAGGTCAAAATTCCTTTGATGCTATTAATAATGGATAGAGAAGATGTGAGATACACACACACACACACACACACACAATGGAATATTACTCAGTGATCAAAAAATGAAATCTTACCATTTGTAATGATGTGGTTGGAACTAGAGGGTATTATGCTAAGTGAAATAAGTCAATCAGAGAAAGACAATTATCATATAATTTCACCCATATGTGGAACTTAAAAAACAAATCAGAGCATCATAGCTAGGGAAGGGAGGGAAAAATAAAATAAGACAAAATCAGAGAGGGTGAAAAATGATAAGAGACTCTTAACTATAGGAAACAAACTGAGGGTTGCAGGAAGGGAGGTGGGTGGGGGGTTGGGGTAACTGTGTGATGGGAATTAAGGAGGGCATGTGATGTAATGAGCACTGGGTGTTATATGCAACTGATGAATCACTAAACTCTACCTCTGAAACTAATAATACACTGTATGTTAATTAATTGAATTTAAATTTTTTTAAAAAGGAGGTGGGGGAAGATGCTATTAATATGAATAGCAAAAGCAGAAAGAGGAGTGGGGCCCAGTCAGGAACCTACTCAAATGACAAAAACTTCAAGACTGATGAGAGGGCTAGTGTGAAAATTTAAGCTGAAAGGAACTGATCAAGATTGCAGCTATTTGGCAACAAGGTAGAGGCACTACACCCAAATAGGTAGTATTTTGGGTAGTATTTGAACTACATTATGTTCTAAACTACATTATACTTTAATCTGGTCTCTTTTGAAGGCTTCTGTTCCAGCCCCCAAGAATATGCCACAGCACTCTGAACCCACCACCTGCAGAGTAATTCAAATAAGAACCTCCACTGTAGTTTCTCCTAAATTTATATTTCCTTCCTTGGCATTTCACTTTATTTCAGTTCTACATTTCTAACTATTCACAGAACAACCCTACTCAGATGGGCATAATGTGCCCAAGAACATTACAGTGATATCTGAAGTAAAATGGAAAATAAAGTCACCTGCACTACGATCCATCCCTCTGGATTAAATTCTAATTTGTAGGGCATAAGCTGTGAAAAGTTTCTTGGACAGATTGCCAGGAAGAAGAAAGGCACAGGGCAACTTGAGCTAGAACTCTGACTGAATCTTGACACCTTGGTTTAGAAGACTAGGAGCTGAAAAAAACTCATTTCAAAGCTGCCAATAGTTTTTTGTTTCACAAAAACATGATAACATATTTGGGATAAACAACCCCTTTGTTCTGATTAAACCTCTTGAATTTTTTTGTTATTTAAATATACAGCAAAGACTACAGTTAAAAAAAGAAGAAGAAGGGTTTTGTTTAATTATGTAAAAGATTATTCACTTGGTGGACAAGAGTTGAATTTCCAGATTTGATTCCCTTGAGTGACTGTCTCCCCTGAGATTAAGACTCCTTTATACCTGAAAAGAGTTGCTTTTCTTGATATATGTTAGTTGAGGACACTATTGGTAGAAGATAAGGACCTGGGGGCCAGAGGTTGAAGGAACTGTTTATATAAGACATATTCTGAGCCCTGGGCAGGAACAGTGCTGCTTTCAGCTCCAGATGGTGAAATGTGATACAGAGTTGAGATAGCCTCCTTTGCCCAGAATCTTTCATCAGCTAACACCACGAGGAATGTCAACTTTTAGAACCTCAGACCTGGAAACAACATTCAGTGCTTCTTGGTCTCGCTCTGTGTCTCTCTCTCTTTCTGTCTCTTTCTCTGTCTCTCTCTGTCTCTCCCCTCTCTCTGCATCTCTAACTCTGCTATCTCGCCTGTGGTTTCATTATCTCCTACAGCAAACAGGCATTCTCCGCAAGACAAGAATCAGGGCCACTGGCATATGTTTTCACAAACTTTTAACTCTAAAGCAAGGCTTTCTGTGCTATCTCCATCTAGAACAATCCTGATGTAAAATTGTGACTCAGATCATATGACTTATCTCACCAGAGGGAGAAGTATTCTGACTGACCTGGTTTTAGCCACATGCCTAGAGATAGAAGCTTTGCCACTAGAAGAAGGTATGATGGAACTTGGCCAGTAATCTGACTGGTGTACTTGGCAGCTAAAAACAGTAGCTAGCTCTTGCATTATGTGAAAAGCTGAGTAAGATTTATTTCCCAACTCTGGGCATATATCCACTGCTTCAGAGCCCCATCTGTGCTATCTTGTATTCTCAAGCAAGCCCTTAAGGAAAGAGAGAACAGACATACTATCCAAAAGCTGGAACACTAGTGCGAAGAATGGGACCCAAATATTTGTGAATGAGGGAATGAATGAAAATCCTGAATGCATTATTTCTCAGAACTTTCCTATCATCCACTTTGTTCACCTGCTTCTTTCCTTCTTGTAATCAGGTCAGGGGAAATACGTAAGAGGTCTTGTCTGCCCTGAGTCTTGACTGGATATTAGGGAAAGAAGTTTGAGGGATACAATTCATCTTCAACAACATGAACTTGAACCATTTAATCCCGTAAATCTGTGAAGTAGGAATCCAGGATCTTGGGTTTTTATATGTGCAAGTCAGTCAACGTGAGTGTGATAAAATTTAAACTGCTATAGGATCAGAATAGATTTTAACATTTATCATTTTTATTACAAAAATTCAGAAAATTAATTTTTAAAAAGGGAAAATAGTTTGGCTCTGTAACAGTAATATAACCATACTCATTAAAAGAATTGTTTGAGGCAGACTCCTAATTATCATTCAGGACAATAACAATTATGCATTATCATTAATTATGATTCAAATTTACTTTGCAAATTTTTTTCCAGTTTTATTGAGACATAATTAACACATAATATTGTATAAGTTTAAGGTATACAATATAGTGATTCGATATATGTATATACAGTTGACCCTTGAACAACATGAATTTGAACTACAGGAGTCCACTTATACACAGATATTTTTTCAACAAATGACAGTACAGCGCTGTAAATGTATTTTCTCTTTCTTATGATTTTCTTAATGACATTTTCTTTTTTCTAGCTTTATTATAAGAAGACAGTATATAATGCTTATATAAAATATGTGTTAATCAACTGTTTATGTTATCAGTAAGGCTTCTGGTCAAAAGTAAGCTATTAGTAGTTAAGTTTGGGGGGGAGTCAAAATTTATTTGCAGATTTTTGACTATGCAAGGTTTGGGAGACCACATTGTTCAAGGCTCAACATTATTGTAAAATGATCACAAAAATAGTTTAGTTACCATCCATCACCACACATGGTTATAAATCATTTTTTCAACTTTCAAATACACATTACAATATTGCTAACTATAGTCACCATGCTGTATATTTCTTCCCCAGGATTTATATTATATTCATCTTATAACTGGAAGTTTGTACCTTTTGACCACCTTCATCTACTTTCCCCACCCCTCAAGGAGGATGTTGGCCTGTAATTTTCCTTTCTTGTGCTATCCTTGTCTGGTTTTTGTATCAGGGTAATGCTGGCCTCATAAAATGAGCTAGGAAGTGTTTCCTCCTCTTATGTTTTTTTAGAAGAGCTTGAGAAAGACTGATATTAATTCTTCTTTCAGTGTTTGTAGAACTCATCAGTGAAGCCATCTGGTCCTGGGCTTTTCTTTTTTGGAAGGTGTTTGATTACTGATTCAGTCTCTTTACTGGTAATTGGTCCATTCAGATTTTCTATTTCTTCATGATTTGGTCCTTGTAGGTTGCATGTTCCTAGGAATTTATCCATTCCTTCTAGGTTATCCAATTTGTTGAGATACAATTGTTGATAGTAGTCTCATGTCCATTTCATTAAGAACTGTTTCTGGAGTTTTATCTTGTTTTTTTGTTTGGAACATATTCCTTTTTTTTTTTCCTTGACTCTGCATTGGCTTCTGTGGATTACATAAAACAGCCACCTCTCCCAGTGTTCATGGAGTATTCTCACATAAATGATGAACATATTTGTTCAGCTCAGCCTGAACTCTTGGTTGTCTCTCAAACTGTTTTGATTGTACAAGTCATCTTTGTTCTTAATGACTCCCAGTAGCTAAGGTTTGTGCCAAGATCTGTTGTTGTCCCACAGTGGAGGACCTCAGTCCTAGACACTGGCTGTTTGGAAGCCAAACCCTCAGGTAGCATCCTTTAAATTATCCAAATAGGCCTCTTTTTGGGAAAAAATGGGAGATGGATATTTTTGTCTACTCTCTCCGTGCAGCCCTGGGAGGATAGCCAGTTAAGAACTTTTTCTTTGATTGCTACAGTCCTATAGGGATCCACTAATATAAGTCCCACCAGCCACCAGAGCCAAGTGATCAAGGGATGTGTCCCCTGGGTGGCATCCTCAAAAGTCAGGGTATCACACGTGTGCACAAACTTCTTCCAGGTAGACACCAATCACATAGAACAGGACAGAGGGAGAATGTCGTGATAGTACCCTTAGGCCTCCCTGGTCTCAGGAGAGAATCACAGTCACCCCTAGATATATACTAAATTAGAAGCCTGACCCTCAGACAACAGCTTTTAAAGTATACAAAAAAAGCCTCTTTCAGGGACAGGGAAAGACTGGGAGATAGGTATTTCTGTCTGCTCCTCTGCACTGAACCCTAGGTGGATAGCCAGAGAGAGTCCTTGTGAGGAACCCAAGAACTGTTTCTTTGTTTGCTATAGTCCCATAGGTAGCATGGATACCAGCCCCACTAGCTTTCAGAGTGAGGTATTTTGGGGGATGGTAACCCAGATGGAAGTTTTAAAAGTTGGGGCACTAGATGTTGGGTCAAAACCCTTCACTCCCCAGGGAGAAGCTGGGAGTTGTGAGTTCCCTCCTGATTGTATGCTGCTATTACAGGTGAGGTTAATAGCAAGGGTATGTCTCAGCCTTTCCTATCCATTTCCATATGGGTATTTTCTTCTTCACCCAATGTGTAGGAGTCACTCAGCCAATTTATGGATTTCTTCCAGAGGGAATTGCTCTGTGTGGAGCAGTAGATTCAGTGTGTCTGGAGATGAAGTGTCACTGTCTTGGAAACCTTTTGCAAATTCTATGTGCTTGTGATGCTTAGTTCTGAAATCTTGGTAGTCAACATTTGTTGTTCATATTGCATGGCCATCTGCCCACGTATTTAAAACAAAACCAAAGAAAGTATTGGTCAGTATCTCATCATGAATGCCTGACTGTTCTCTAATGTTCCATGTATTCCTTTTACTTCCCCAAATAGATTGGAAATTTCTTAAGAAGTCATACATCTGTGACAGGGTAATCCTAGCTTGAAAATTGACACTATGAATACTATTAAGAACTCTTGATGGAGACAAGAAAAACATTCCTTCAAACCAGTAGTTTTTATGCCTATCAGACTCAACACTCTTAAGAACAAATACTTTGAAACAACCACTATACCATCTCAAATGTAATTATTTGGTGGCATAACCAACCAACAAATAATTTTGACCCAAAAATGCTACATAGTGCCCTCTCTATAATACAGAAGAGAAATAAAATGAGTTTTATTTAAAACAAAATTACACATATATTGTTGTTATAAATGTATGAGCACAACTAAACAAAAAGACATATAAAGTTCTCCATAATGCTTATTACTTTTTAATATACAATATAACTTGCCATATTATTTATTTATTTATTTAATATGGCCCTTTGAAACTCAGCTCTATGAAGGCAAAAAAATCTGTTTTGTTCTCAGTGCAAAAGTAGTGACTAACATATGCACAATAAATATTTGTTGAATAAATGTGACATTTAAGAATGCTTTTGCTGGGCGCCTGGGTGGCTCAGTCGTTAAGCATCTGCCTTCGGCTCAGGTCATGATCCCAGGGTCCTGGGATCGAGTCCCACATCGGGCTCCCTGCTCCGCGGGGAGCCTGCTTCTCCCTCTCCTGCTCCCCCTGCTTGTGTTCCTGTTCTCACTGTCTCTCTCTGTCATATAAATAAATAAAATCTTTAAAAAAAAAAAAAGAATGCTTTTGCTTACAATAAAACAATAGCATAAAGACGTTTATTGTTTATGTTATAGGAAAACCTGGTCAGTGTCAGAGATTCTCTGCATTATCATCATCAAAGTGCCAAGGATATCTCCCCTTATTTTAGCAAGATGGTTGCTGTAGCTGTAAACATTATGTCTTCATACAAAAGAATCTCAACAGAAGAAATTGTAACAGAAGAAAAAAAAAATCTTCTTCTCACTTGTGTCTTTTCAGGATGGTAAATCTTTCCCAGATGTCTACAATAGACTTCTTCTGAGGTCTCGTTGGCCAGAATTACTTCACACTGTCATTTCTACACAAATTACTGGCAAAAGGGCATTCATAACATAATAAACATATACACCATTCAAGGTTTATGTCAGCGACTGGATATAATGCTGTCTAAACAAAATTGGAATTTTGTTAACAAAGCATTAGAAGACATGATGTCTCCCTACATGATATATAGCTAAATAAATACTTTATTATAAATTTATAATAAATAATAAGGCTACCTTTTATCATTATAATAAAATTACCTTTCTATAATAAGCATTATAGAAAAATTATATATACAATTATATATATAATTATATATATAAAATTACAATAAGGTTACCTTTTTAAAAATTTTAATTCCAGCATAATTAACATATAGTGTATATTAATTTCAAGTCTACAATACAATGATTCAACAGTTCTATATATTACCCAGTGCTCATCATGGTTATTATACCCTTAATCCCCTTGAACACTTCCGTATGTTACCAGTGCTGGTCACAACAAGTGCCCTCCTTAATCCCCATCACCTATTTCACCCATTTCCCCACCCATCTCCCCTTTGGTAACTACTAGTTTGTTCTCTATATTTAAGACTTTTTTTGTTTGTCTCTTTTTTATTTGATCATTTGTTTTGTTTCTTAAATTCCACATATGAGTGAAATATGGTATTTGTCTTTCTCTGATTGACTTACTTCACTTACTATTATACTCTCTAGATCCATCTATGTTGTTGCGAATGTCAAGATTTCATTCTTTTTTATGGCTAAGTAATATTCCATTGTATATGTATACCACTTCTTTATTCATTCATATATTGGTGGACATTTGGGCTGCTTCCATATCTTGACTATTGTAAATAATGCGGCAATAAACATAGGGGTGCATATATCCCTTCAAAATATTATTTGTAAATACCCAGTATTTAGGGATTACTGGATCATCTGTAGTTCTGTTTTTAACTTTTTGAGGAAACTCCATATTGTTTTCCACAGTGGCTGCACCAGTTTGCATTCCTACCAATAGTGCATGAAGGTTCCTTTTTCTCCACATTCTTGCCAACACTTGTTTCTTGAGTTTTTTATTTTATCCATTTGACAGGTGTGAGGTGGTATCTTATTGTGGTTTTGATTTGCATTTCCCTGATGATGAGTGATGTTGAGCATCTTTTCATGTGTCTGTTGTCTTCTTTGGAGAAATGTCTGTTCATGTCTTATGCTCATTTTTTAATTGAACTATTTGTATTTTTGGTGTTGAGTTGTCTAAGTTCTTTAAATATTTTGGATACTAACTCCTAATCAGATATGTCATTTGCAAATATCTTCTCCCATTCAGTAGGTTGTCTTTTAGTTTTGTTGGTTGTTTCCCTTGCTGTGCAGAAGTTCTTATTTTGATGTGGTCCCAGTAGTTTATTTTGCTTTTTCTGTTGTTGTTTATTTTTTTTGTTTGTTTATTATGCTCTCCTTGCCTCAGGAGACATATGTAGAAAAATGTTCTATGGCTGATGTCAGAGAAATGCATCATGTTGTCTTCCAGGATTCTTATAGTTTCAGGTCACACATGTAGGTCTTTAATCAATTTTGAGTTTATTTTTGTGTATGGTGTAAGAAATGGTCCAGTTTCATTCTTTTGCATGTAGATGTCCAGTTTTCCCAACACCATTTGTTGAAGAGACTCTTTCCCATTGGATAGTCTTGCCTCTTTTGTCAAAGATCAATTAACCTTATAATTGTGTGTTTATTCCTGGGCTTTGTATTCTGCTCCAATGATCTATGTGTCTTTTTTTTTTTTTTTGGCCAGTACCTTATGTTTTGATTACTACAGCTTTGTAATATAACTTGAAGTCTGGAATTGTCATACCACCAGTTTTGTTTTTCTTCTCCTTTTTCTTTTTTAGATTTATTTATTTATTTGAGAGAGAGAGACAGTGGGGGGGAAGGGCAGAGGGAGAGAATCTTCAAGAAGACTCCCCACTGAGCATGGAGCCTGACTAGGGGCTTGATCTCCCGACCCTGAGATCATGACCTGAGCTGAAACCAAGAGTTGAACACTTAACTGACAGAGCCAACCAAGAGCCCCCCCCGTTTTTCTTTTTCAAGATTGCTTTGACTACTTGGGTTCTTTTGTGGTTCCATAAAAATTCTAAGTTTGTTTGTTCCAGCTCCGTGAAAAATGCCATTGATATTTTGATAGGGATTGCATTAAATGAGTAGGTTGCTTTGGGTAGTATAGACATTTTATTTATATTCGTTCTTCCAATTCATGAGCATGGAATAGCTTTCCATTCATTTGTGTTGTCTTCAATTTCTTTCATCAGTGTTTTATAACAGGTCTTTCACCACTTTGGTTAAGTTTTGGTTATGTTACTATTTTTGGTTCAGTTAAATGCAATTGTTTTCATAATTTCTCTTTTTGCAGCTTTATTATTAGTGTATAGAAATCCTATGGATTTCTGTATATTGATTTTGTATCCTGTGATTTTAATGAATTCATTTATCTGTTCTAGTAGTTTTTGGTGGGGTCTTTAGGGTTTTCTATATATAGTATCATGTCATCTGCAAATTAATAAGGTTACCTTTTAAAATTTAATGTAATTGAATAGGAAAAAATTTCCAGAATGATAGTGTATCACTTAATGTTGCATTTAGCTGAATGTAATAGAAACAAGATTAAAATGGATTACCAAAAAGGTTTTTTTCTTTTTTAAATATTTGTTTATTTATTTATTTGAGAGAGAGAAAGAATGAGCAGGAGGAGCAGAGGGAAGGAGAGAGAGGATCCCCAGCAAACTCCCTAATGCGGTGCTCAACCTCACAACCCTGAGATCATGAACTGAGCCAAAACCAAGAGTTGAATGCTCAACCAACTGGTGCCACCCAGGTGCCCAGGTTGTTTTTTGTTTTTTTCTTACAACAAGAATTTCCCAAATAGGCAGTCTCAAAAACTGTTAAAATGGCTTCATGATGTCACCAAGGACTCAAGCTTCATTCTGCCTGACTGCATGCAACTTTTTTTCTTTGGACCATAAAATGTTTGTTGTACTCCTAGCATGTTTGCACCCCATGCAGGAAAAAGAGAGAAAAAGGGAAAAGACAGAAGATGATTACCAGGCAGTTGGCCACCTTTCATACAGTATCTACCAAGTGATTTCTGCTTGTATCTTCTTGGTTGGAACTGGTTCACAGGTCCACAACTCTCAAGAGAAATGAGTATTTTCACTTGATCCAAACAAAAATTTTGGTCTGTTATTAAGAAATAGGGGAGAACGGGGGCACCTGGGTGGCTCAGTCGTTAAGCATCTGTCTTCGCTCAGGTCATGATCCCAGGGTCCTGGGATGGAGCCCCGCATCAGGCTCTCTGCTCGGCAGGAAGCCTGCTTCTCCCTCTCCCACTCTCCCTGCTTGTGTTCCCTCTCTCGTTGTGTCTCTCTCTGTCAAATAAATAAATAAAATCTTAAAAAAAAAAAAGAAATAGGGGAGAACGGATATTTTTCAGCCAAAATCTTCTATTTTGGTCACAAAATATTTTAACAGTGGCTACTTTTGAGTGGTAAAATTATGGATGAGTCCTATACCTTTTTGTATTGCCTGAATTATTTTCAACATTATTTTTTTAATTGGAAAAAAGCACAAGGAAAGTATATTCATTTTGAAGGGGAAAATAGAAAGTTTGAAGATTTTATTTTATAGGCTGTACCAAAATATCCCTGACATTAACATGTCTGCTTCAAATGATCATGTCAAAATAGTCTTAATTGACCTCTTGGGGAGTCATGGCTTTGGAAGTTTTTCCCTGTGATCTCCTTATTTGCTGCAAATAAAGTTAGTTTGCATGACAAATAAAATAAAATATTAAGTTAAAAACAAAATACTCTTACTGAGTATATAACTTTGGTTATATACTCTTTGAATCTTAGTTAACTTATCCATAAAATAGACATTATAGTCAACTGTCAAATTTATTATAAACTTAAATGAAATAATGTATACAAAATATTTAGCACAGTTGTCACCAAATGGTAACTTTTATTTGTTAGTGCTTAGATACATGGTAGATAATATAAAATAGCCCTTTTAATTAACTATATGATTTATTGATTTTACTTAGCTGTATCATTTATATTTGCTCATTTCCACTGGGCATGTAGTAGGTAATAGGAACCATGCTAAATGTCTTATCTATATTAAGTCATTTAAACCTCAAAATAACTCATGAAGTATGTAGTGTTACTATTGCATTTTACAGATGAAAAAAACTGCAGCTTAGGGAACTTAATTGTCCAAGACTATATAGCTAGGATATGGCAAAGCTTACATTTTGACACAGGCAGTTTGACCCAAAGTTTTCAGCCTTAAATAGTCTACTAAAACAAATCTAAAATGCCTCAATTTTAAAATTATGAAAACATCATTAGCCTGGTTACAAATCAATTCATCTAAGATATTAGTCTGGTTATTTTAATTTCTGAATCTAGCAAAAAGAACCATAGAATCAGCTGAACACATTTTTGAATAGCATTCAAAAATTACAAACTTGTCATTGTAATTTTTCCTCATGATATCACCTTGGCTGATAGCGCTGCATTGAATAATTTCTGAAAATTCTACTCAAATTCTCAGAAGAGTGTGGATTCATACTTTTTATAAATATATAAAATGC
Organism: Neomonachus schauinslandi; assembly: GCF_002201575.2. Classification (NCBI taxonomy): domain Eukaryota; kingdom Metazoa; phylum Chordata; class Mammalia; order Carnivora; family Phocidae; genus Neomonachus; species Neomonachus schauinslandi. Next base: position 123,240,004 of record NC_058404.1, on the reverse strand, counting down.
AAAATTTTCAAGTTAACTCATGTACTGATTACAATTTGTCTAGGTCAGTCTAAAGACTAACAACACTATGAAAAAGAATCAAGCAATCTGTAACAGAAGAGTAATAAAAATAGATGCTCTTTCTCAGATATTTTACTGATATAACCACTTGTATTAACTGCTCACATGACTCCATTCATATTTATGAAATTAATAAAGTGACAAGAGAATAATGGATTTTTATTTTTAAAAATATTAAGTGAAATCATTATATAAACAATTTATAAGTTATCTTAGCTGAATCTAAAAGGACTGTATTAATTAGCAAAATACATTGGTAAAAAATTTAGACAATTTTATAGTATTATCTCTGCAAGGCTACTGCATTTACCAACACAAATTAAGTCCAGTAAAAGTTAACAAATGCCTAGTATCTTCCTGCTGGTTATCAGAAAAGACAGAAGAGTATAAGAACTGATTTTTTTTTTTTAAGTGTTTATGAGGCACAGAGGAGGGAAGGATTATATGTGGAGGTTGGTCAGAAAAGCTTTAGATAGGATATAACAGAATGCATCTTTAAAAGATAAATAGAAAACTTTTTTGGAAGATTTCCATGAAGAAAATCATTCCAGGCAGAGGGACTAATATAAACAAAAGCACAGAAGGTATAAAACAGTAAGGTAGTTTTGAGGAATTGCATGCTTTTCAACACTCCTGAATGTGAATTTTGAGGAAAGAAATAACATAAGATGTCAATGATAAAGGAGGTGATTAATGGAGGATCTTATCTGCCATAATTGTAGTTTGAGCTTTATCCAAGGTCACTGGGGAGACATTGAAAGATTTGTATCAGTGAGTTAATGTGGTTGTCTGGCATTTTAAATCAATCACTTCCATCACTCTCATGGAAGATTCTTATATCAAGAAACATCTCTCTTTGCTTCTAATACCACGTCTTGCATTAAAACTGTTTTGATATTAGTATAGCAATACCAGTTTTACTTTGGTTAGAGTTTGCATGGTCTAGAATTTTTAACCATTTTAACTTTTCTGCATCCTTATATTTATGATGTTTCCTTTAAACATATAGATAGGAACTTTCCCCCATCTGACAATAGTTTTTATTTAGAATACTTAGAATATTAATCCATTTATATTTAATGTAATTTTACTAATAAAACTATTTGCTTTCTAGCTGTCCCATCCTTTTTTCTTTTACTCTTTGGAGTTAGTCAAATTTTTACTGCTCATTCTCCTTCTTCCCACTATTAGCTTATTAGTACACATTCTTTAACTCTTACTTTAGGAGTTACTCTAGAGCAGGGTCCCGCAAGCAAGTTATGACAAAAATTTGGATTGAATAATTCCTTATGCGGTAGGTGGGGTGCTGTTCTGTGTATATTACAGGACGTTTAGCAGCACACATAACTTCTACCCACTAGATACCAAAAATACCACTGACCTCTTACAATCATGACAATCAAAAATTTTCCAACATTGTCAAATATCCCCCGTGGGACAAAATCTTTCCTCATGACAACCATTGCTGTAGATCAGGGCTGTCCAGTATGTTAGCCCATAACCACATGTGAGCATGTGAAATGTAGTCAAAATTGAGATGTGCTGTAAGGGTAAAATATTCACAGGATTTTAAAGACTTAATATGATTAAAACCTTCATTAATAATTTTTATATTGATTTATAATATCTTAGATATGTTAGGTTAGAAAATATATTATTAAAATTAATTTCGCATATTCCTTTTCAATTTTTAAAAATATAACCGTTAGAAATTGTTACTGATGTGGTCCTCATTTGTGGCTTGCATTATATTTCCTTATACTGGACAACACTACTCTGGAGATTATGACATACATCCTTCACTTATTAGAGTCTATTATAAATTAATACTTTTACAATTTGCCAGACAATGCAAGGACTTTAGAACACTTTTTAGAAAATTTTAATTCCAGTGTTAACATACAGTGTGATACTAGTTTCAAGTGTGCAATAGTGATTCAGCAGTTCTCTATATTACTCAGTGCTCATCATGATTAAGTATATTCTTAATCCCCTTCAGCTATTTCACCCATCCCCCACCAACCTCTTCTCTGGTAACCATCAGTTCATTCTCTATAGTTAAGAGTCTGTTTTTTTGTTTGTTTCTTTTTTTTCCCCTTTGTTTGCTGTTTTATTCTTAAATTCCTCATGTGTGTAAAGTAATATATTTGTCTTTCTCTGAATGGCTTATTTCACTTAGCATTATAGACTATAGATCCATCTGTGTTGTTACAAAAGGCAATTTTACTCTTTTTTATGGTTGAATACTATTCCAGTGTGTGTATACATCACATCTTCTTCATCCATTCATCTACTGATGGACCCTTGGGCTTCCCCCACATCTTGACTATTGTAAATAATGCTGCAATAAATATAGGGGTACATATATCTCTTTGAATTAGTGTTTTCAATTTTTTTGGGTAAATACCTAGTAATGAGATTACTGGATCATATGGTAGTTCTATTTTTAATTTTTCTATATATAGTATCATGTCATCTGCAAATAGAGTTTTACTTCTTCCTTACCAATTTGGATGCCTTTTATTTCTTTTTGTTGTCTGATTGCCGTGGCTAGGACTAGGACTTCCAGTACTGTTGAATATAAGTGGTGAGAGTGTACATCCTTGTCTTGTTCCTCACCTTAGAGGAAAAGCCCTCAGTTTTTCCTCATTGAGTATGCTGTTAACTGTGGGTTTTCATATAAAGGCTTTATTATGTTGAGGTATGTTCTCTCTAAACCTACTTTGTTGAGAGTTCTTATCATAAATGGATGTTGTATTTTGTACTTTTCTGCATCTATTGAAATGATCATATGGTTTTTATCCTTTCTTTTATTGATGTGATGTATCACGTTGATTAACTTGTGAATATTGAGCCACCTTGCATCCCAGGAATAAATCCCACTTGATCATAGTAAATGATTTTTTGAATGTATTGTTGGATTCAGTTTGCTAATATTTTATTGAGGATTTTTGCATCTATGTTCATTAGAGATATTGGCCTGTGGTTCTCTTTTTTGGGGGTGTCTTTATCTGTTATTTTTTTAAGGTAATTTTGGCCTCATAGAATGAATTTGGGAGTTTTTCTTCCTCTTTTATTTTTGGAAAAGCTTGGGAAGAATACATATTAACTCTTCCTTAAATGTTTGGTAGGATTTGCCTGTGAACCCATCTGGTCCTGTATTTTTGTTTGTTGGGAGTTTTTTGATATCTGACTCAATTTCATTGCTGGTAATCAGTCTGTTCAAGCTTTGTATTTCTTCATTCCTTGGTTTTGGTTGGTTATATATTCCTGGGAATTTACCCATCTCTTCTAGGTTGTCCAATTTGTTGGCAGATAATTTTTCATAGTATTCTCTTACAATCCTTTGTATTTCTGTAGTGTCAATTGTTATTTCTCCTCTGTCATTTGTGATTTTGTTTATTTGCATTCTTTCCACCTTTTTTTTTAATGAGTCTGACTAGAGGCTTATCAATTTTGTTGATCTTTTCAAAAAATCAGCTCCTCATGTCATTGATCTGTTTTATTATTTTTTTAAGTTTCTATATCATTTATTTCTGCTCTAATCTTTATTATTTTCATCCTTCTGCTGTTTCGGGGTTTTGTTTGTTTTGTTTTGTTTTGTTTTTGTAGCTCTTTTAGATGTAAGGTTAGGTAGTTTATTTGAGATTTTTCTTGCTTCTTGAGGTAGGCCTCTATTGCTATAATTTCCTCTTAAAACAGCATTTGCTGCATTCCAAAGATTTGTACTATTGTGTTTTCATTTTTCTCCATGTAATTTTTATTTCTTCTTTGATTTCATGGTTGACCTGTTCATTGTTTAGTAGCATGTTTTTAACCTCCATGAATTTGTGGTCTTTCCAGATTTTTTTTCTTGTGATTGATTTCTAATTTCATAGTGTTGTGGTAAAAAAAAAAAAATGCATCTTGTGATTTTCAATCTTTTTGAATTTGTTAAGACTTTATAGTTTAATATGTGATCTCTTCTGGAGGATGTTCCATGCATGCATGAAAAAAATGTCTATTCTGCTCTTTTAGGATGGAATAATCTGAATTTATGTGTTAGATCTATCTGGTCTAATGTATCATTCAAAATCACTGTTTCTTTGCTGATTTTCTGTTTGGATGATCTGTCCATCAATGTAAGTGGGGTATTAAAGTCCCCTACTATTATTGTATTAATACTGATTAGTTCCTTTAAGTTTGTTATTAACTGTTTTATGTATTCAAGTTCTCCCATGTTGAGTGCATATTTGCAAGTGTTACATCTTCCTGTTGGATTGTCTCCTTTATTATTATATATATCCTTCTTTGTTTTTTATTACAGTCTTTGTCTTAGTCTATTTTGTCCAATATAAGTATTGCTACCCTGGCTTTCTTTTGACATCCATTTGCATGATAAATGCTTCTCCATACCCTCACTTTCAACCTGCAGGTATCTTTAGGTCTGCAATTAGTCTCTTTTAGGCAGCATATAGACAAGTATTGTTTTTTGTTTGTTGTTTGTTTGTTTGTTTTAAAGATTATTTATTTATTTATTTATTTGAGAGAGAGAGAGAGGGTATGAGCTGGGGTGAGGAGCAGAGGGAGAGGAAGAAGCAGACTCCCCACTGAGCAGGGAGCCTGAAGCAGGGCTCAATCTCAGGACCCTGAGATCATGACCTGAGCCAAAGGCAGACACTTAACCAACTAGCCACCCATGTGCCACTAGTATTGTTTTTTTATCTATTCCATCAACCTATGTCTTTTGATGGGAATGTTTAATCCATTTACATTCAAAGTAATTATGGATATATATTTATTGTCATTCTGTTACTTATTTTGTGGTTGTTTTTCCATGATTATTTCTCCTTTTGCTCTCTTCTCTCATGGTTTGCTGGATTTCTTTAGTGATATACTTGGATTCCTTTCTCTTTGTTTTTTGCATATTTTTTGCAAAAACTATTACTAGTTTTTGATTTTTTTTGTTACCATTAAGTTTGTATCTAACATCTTCTGTGTATAGCAGGCTATATTAAGTTGACAGCCAGTAAAGTTTGAGTCCATTTTTCACTCCACTCCCCCACACGTTTTAGGCATACTTTACATCCTTTTATTTTGTGAGTCCCTTGACTGATTTTTACAGATATACTTATTTTTACTGCTTTTGTACTTCCTATTTTTCTTACTCTTACTTATGATCGTTCCTTTCCACTCAGAGTTCCCTTTAACATTTCTTGTAGGGCTGGTTTCATGGTCATGAACTCCTTCAGCTTTTATTGGTCTGGGAAACTCTTTATCTCTCTTTCTGTTCTGAATGATAACCTTGCTGGATAGAGTATTCTTGGCTGCAGAATTTTTTCCTTTCAGTGCTTTGACTATATCATGCCACTTTCTTCTGGCCTGCCATGTTTCTGCTGAAAAATTGCTGATAGCCTTATGGAGTTTCCCTCATATGTAACTGTCTTCTTTTCTCTTGCTGCTTTTTAAGATTCTTTATCACTACTTTTTTTTTTTTTAAGATTTTATTTATTTATTTGACAGAGAGAGACACAGCGAGAGAGGGAACACAAGCAGGGGGAGGGCAAAGGGAGAAGCAGACTCCCCGCTGAGCAGGGAGCCCAATGCAGGGCTCAATCCCAGGACCCTGGGACCATGACCTGAGCCAAAGGCAGACGCTTAATGACTGAGCCACCCAGGCGCCCCTTTATCACTACTTTTTGCCATTTTAATTACTATGTGCCTTGGTGTGGACTTCCTTGGTTGATTTTGGGAGGGGAATCTCTGTGCTTCCTCAATCTGGGTATCTGTTTCCTTCCCCCTACCCCCCCAGATTTGGGAACTTTTCAGATATTATGTCTTCAAATACATTTTCTGCCCTCTTTTCTCTCTCTTCTTCTGGGATCCCTATAATGTGAATGTTATTACAATCGATGGAGTGACTGAGTTTCCTCAGTCTATTCTCATTTTGCACAATTTTTTTCTCTCACTTGCTCAGCTTAATTACTTTCCATTACTCTGTTCTCCAAGTTTCTATTTCATTCTTCTGCTTCCTCTAGCCTGCTATTTATTTCATCAATTATTTTTAATTTCATTTATTTTGTTCTCACTCTGATTTGTTCTTTATGTTTTCTCTTTGTTAATGGTTTCACTGTTGTCTTCCACTGTTTTCTCAAGACCAGTGAGTGTCTTTATGATCATTACTTTAAATTCTCTATCAGACTTATTACTTATATCTGTTTCACTTAGGTCTCTTGCTGTGGTTTTGTCCTGTTCTGTGATTTGGAATATATTCCTCTATCTCCTCATTTTGTCTGCTTCTCTGTGTCTATTTCTATATGTTAGGGAGGTTAGCTATGTCTCCTGCTCTTAAAAGTAATGGCCTCATGAAGAAAAGTTCCTGGAGTGCCCTGCAGTGCAGTGTCCCCTGTTAACCAGTATCTGGCACTTCAGGGATGTCTCCTATGTGTGTTGTGTGTGCTCAGCTGTTGTGTCCTGACCATTTTTCCATCAGTCCCATTGTCCACAGAGGCTCTCTTTGCTCATTGTAGGGAGTGCTTGGTCCCTGGTCAGGGTCGGGCACAGTTTTAACAAGGTGGGCACTGGTGTGTTTGTGAATTGAGAGCTGCCACCACCCACTGGGACCGAGACTCCACAAAACGTGCTGGTCAGGAGATGGGAGATGCGGTATTGGGAAGGTTTGCATCAGTCTACTGGGGGTGGAGATCCACAGTCCCCAAACTGAGGCAAATATGACTGGGAAGAGTGGATCCACCAAAGCACAGGAGGGTAGGGCTTTGTGTAAGCAAGTTTGGTAGAGAATGTGTGCTGGTTCCCACTGGTGGCCATGTGTTTATGCTGGGGGGCAGAGGAGGGAGATGGCACCTGCCAGCTCCTTTGTTCCTGGAGAGTGCTTCTGGGAATACTGCCCTTTCTGGGATATACCCTGAAGTGTGTAAATAACTCTCCCTCCCATGTGCCCTAGGAGTTTTTCAAATGGCCGCTTCTATGCTGTAACTCTGTGGGCTGTTCATTGTGCTCTCTCTTTGAGGGCAGGGACTCTGCTTCCTATTGTGCTCCAGATTCTCCCAGAACTGAACTCTCTGATTTTTAAAATTCCAAGCTTTAAGTCTCACTGATTGTAAGAACTCACAAAATTCAGCCCCTCTACTTTTCAAAGCCGAATGTTCTGAGGATTTGTCTTCCCCATGCAGGCTCCCTGATGTAATAGTCTATTTCTTGCCTTTCACCATGCCCATAGCAACTTCACCCCCACCCACCACAGATGGCCATGGTTTCACTCCCCACCAAATCTCTAAACTTCCTACCCTCTTCAATGTGGCCTCTTCTCTACCTTTAGTAGTGGAGTTTGTTCTGCCAGTCTTCAGGCCATTTTCTGGGTATTTCAAAGAGATGAATATTATCTAGTTGTATCCATGGAAGGAGATGAGCTTAGGGTCCTCTTATCCTACCTTTTTGTGACTTTAGAATACTTTCACACTATTAATTGCTCTTTCTCTCCTTTTGTGTTATAGCTGTCAAGTATTTTAATTCTAGATATTAAGCCATTTGACATTACTATTATTGTTTTATACAGTTAATATTAACCCACATTTGACACTTTCCATTGCTATATACTGCCTCCTGCATTTCCATGCTTCTATCTGGGATCATTTCTTTCTGACTGAAGCAGTCCCTTTTTTATTATTTGAATGCACACCTACTATTGATTGATTCCTTCAATTTTTTTTTTCTGAAAATGCCTTTCATTTCAGGTAAGAGAATTTTTATGGATGTATACACTCATATAACCACAACCTAGATCAAACACTCTAGAAGCATTTCCACCACTCTAGGAGGTTCCATTATGCCTCTCCTAATCAATTTTCCCCAAAGGTAATATTATCCTCACCTTTATAACTATAAATTAGCTTTGCCTGCTTTTGATCTTCATATATAAATGGACTTATACAATATGTGCTGTTTTGTGCCTGGCTTCTGTTGCGCATTATTGTGTTTCTGAGATTCATCCATTTTGATGCATGTAGCAATTTTATGAATGATATGCCACTGCATGACTATACCACAGTTAATTTATCGATTATTATATTGATGTACATTTGGGTTGTTTTCAGATGATTGAGATTATGAATAAAGCCGCTGTAACCATTCATGTACTCATATTTGGTGAACATAAGTACTCACTATACAGGAATGAAATTGCTGAGTTATATGTAAGACTGTTTCATAGATACTGTCAAACAAATTTCCAGAGTGGCTGTACCAATCAACAATCCCATCAGCAATTAACACTGTGAAAGTTCATTTCTCCACACCTTCACTAAACCCCTGCTATAGTTCATCTTTTTATTCTTAGCCTTTCTGGAGGATAAGTCTTTGAGCTTATAGAAGTCTCATGAATATATTCTGATCTTTGGCTTCCCTTTTCACCCCTTAATGGTGTCTTTTGATGAATGTAACTTTTTACTTTTAGTAAAGTCCGATTTTGTTCTCTATTATGGTTATTATGATAAATTTTAAAAATAATTGCTTACCCCATAAACATAAAAGTTTTTCTTTTTTTGTCATTTTTAAACTTAAATTCAATTAATTAACATATAATGTATTTTTAGTTTCAGAGGTAGAGGTCAGTGATTCATTCGTCTTATGTAATACCCACTGCCTTCCTTAATGTCAATCACCAAGTCACCCACTCCCCTCCAGCAATCCTCAGTTTGTTTCCTATGATTAAGAGTCTCTTATATTATGTCTCCCTCTCTGATTTCATCTTATTTTATTTTTCCCTCTCTTCCCCTATGATCCTTTGTGTTGTTCCTTAATTTCCACATATGAGTGAGATCATATGGTAATTGTCTTTCTCTGATTGACTTATTTCACTTAGCATAATATCCTCAAGTTCTATCCACATCCTTGCAAATGGCAAGATTTCATTTTTTTGATGGCAGAGTAGTATTCCATTGTATATCAAAACCACATCTTCTTTTTTTTTTTAAAACCACATCTTCTTTATCCATTCATCTGTTGATGAACATCTGGGTTCTTTCCATAGTTTGGCTATTGTGGACATTGCTGTTATGAACATTGGGGTGCAGGTGCCCCTTCAGATCACTACCTTTGTATCTTTGGGGTAAATACCTAGCAGTGCAATGGCTGGTTCATAGGGTAGTTCTATTTTCAACTTTTTGAGGAACGTCCATACTGTTTTCCAGAGTGGCTGCACCAGCTTGCATTCCCACTAATAGTGTAGGAGGATTCCCCTTTTTCCACATCCTTGCCAATATCTGTCATTTCCTGACTTGTTAATTTTAGCCATTCTGACTGGTGTGAGGTGGTATCTCATTGAGGTTTTGATTTGGATTTCCCTGATGCCGAGTGACGTTGAGCACTTTTTCATCTGTCTGTTGGCCATTTGGATGTCTTCTTTGAAAAAGTGTCTGCTCATGTCTTCTGCCCATTTCTTGATTGGATTAGTTGTTCTTTGGGTGTTGAGTTTCATAAGTTCTTTATAGATTTTGGATACTAGCCCTTTATCTGATATGTCATTTGCAAATATCTTCTCCCATTCTGTCAGTTGTCTTTTGGTTTTGTCGAATGTTTCCTTTGCTGTGCAAAAGCTTTTTATCTTGATGAAGTCCCAATAGTTCATTTTTGCTTTTGTTTCCCTTGCCTTTGGAGACGTGTCTAGCAAGAAGTTGCTGTGGCCAAGGTCAGGGGTTGCTGCTTGTGTCCTCTAGGATTTTGATGGATTCCTGTCTCACATTGAGGTCTTTCATCCATTTTGAGTCTATTTTTGTGTCTGGTGTAAGGAAATGGTCCAGTTTCATTCTTCTGCATGTGGCTGTCCAATTTTCCCAACAACATTTGTTGAAGAGACTGTCTTTTTTCTTTTTTTTTTTTTTAACTTTCAAAGGCATGTTTTGTTTTTTGGGGTTTTTTTAAAGATTTTATTTATTTATTCATGAGAGATAGAGAGAGAGAGAGAGAGGCAGAGGCAGAGGGAGAAGCAGGCTCCCCGCGGAGCAGGGAGCCCGATGTGGGACTCGATCCCAGGACCCTGGGATCATGACCCGAGCTGAAGGCAGATGCTTAACCGACTGAGCCACCCAGGCATCCCAAGACTGTCTTTTTTCTTTGGATATTCTTTCTTGCTTTGTGGAAGATTAGTTGACCATAGAGTTGAGGGTCCATTTCTGAGTTCTCTATTCTATTCCATTGATCCATGTGTCTGTTTTGGTGCCAGTACCATACTTTCTTGATGATTACAGCTTTTTAATAGAGCTTGAAGTCCAGGATTTCGATGCCACCAGCTTTCGTTTTCTTTTCCAACATTCCTTTAGCTATTCAGTGTCGTTTCTGGTTCCATTCAAATTTTAGGATTATTTGTTCCAGCTCTGTGAAAAAAGTTGATGGTATTTTAATAGGGATTGCATTGAATGTGTAGATTGCTCTAGGTAGCTATTTTAACAATATTTGTCCTTCCAATCCATGAGCATGGAACATTTTTCCATTTCTTTGTGTCTTCCTCAATTTCTTTCATGAGTGTTCTATAGTTTTCTGAGTACAGATCCTTTGCCTCTTTGGTTAGGTTTATTCGTAGGTATCTTATGGTTTTTGGCACAATTGTAAATGGGATCTACTCCTTAATCTCTCTCTCTTCAGTCTCACTCTTTGTGTATAGAAATGCAAGTGATTTCTGTGCATTGATTTTATATCCTGCCACTTTGCTGAATTCCTGTATGAGTTCTAGTAATTTTGGGATGGAGTCTTTTGGGTTTTCCACATATTGTTTCATGTCATCTTCGAAGAGTGAAAGTTTGACTTCTTTGCCGGTTCAGATGCCTTTTATTTTTATTTATTTATTTTTGTCTGATTGGTGAAGGTAGGACTTCTAGTACTATGTTGAACAGCAGTGGTGATAGTGAACATCTCTGTTGTTTTCCTGACCTTAGGGGAAAAGCTCTCAGTTTTTCCTCATTGAGAATGATATTTTCTGTGGACTTTTTGTATATGGTTTTTATGATATTGAGGTATGTTCCCTCTATCCCTACATTGTGAAGAGTTTTAATTAAGAAAGAATGCTGTACTTTGTCAAATGCTTTTTCTGCATCTATTGAAAGGATCATATGATTCTTGTTCTTTCTTTTATTAATGTAGTGTATCACTTTGATTGATTTGCAGATGTTGAACCACCCTTGCAGCCCAGGAATAAGTCCCACTTGGTGAATAATCCTTTTAATGTACTATTGGATCCTATTGGCTAGTATCTTGGTGAGAATTTTTGTATCCATTTTTATCAGGGATATTGGCCTGTAATTCTTCTTTGTGGTGGGGTCTTTGTCTGGTTTTGGGATCATGGTAATGAAGGCCTCATAGAACGAGTTTGGAAGATTTCCTTCCCTTTCTATTTCTTGAAACAGCTTCAGAAGAATAGGTATTAATTCTTCTTTAAATGTTTGGTAGAATTCCCCTGGGAAGCCATCTGGCCCTGGACTCTTGTTCATTAGGAGATTTTTTATTACTGCTTCAATTTCCTTAGTGGTTATGGGTCTGTTCAGGTTTTCTATTTCTTCCTATTTCAGTTTCAGTAGTTTATAAGTTTCCAGGAATGCATCCATTTCTACCAGATTGTCTAATTTGCTGGCATATAGTTGTGCACAATATGTTCTTATAATTGTTTTTATTTCTTCAGTGTTGATTTGATCTCTCCTCTTTCATTCATGATTTTATTTATTTGGGTCCTTTCTCTTTTCTTTTTGATATGTCTGACCCTGGGTTTATCAATCTTACTAATTCTTTCAAAGAACCAGTTTCTAGTTTTGTTGAGCTGCTCTACTGTTCTTTTGGTTTCTATTTCACTGATTTCTGCTCTAATCTTTATTATTTCTCTTCTCCTGCTGGGTTTAGGTTTTATTTGCTGTCCTTTCTCCAGCTCATTTAGGTGTAAGTGTAGGTTGTGTATTTGAGACATTTCCTGTTTCTTGAGAGAGGCTTGTATTGTATATACTTCCCTCCTAGGACCACTTTTGCTGCATCCCAAAGTTTTTGCACAGTTGTGTTTTCATTTTCCTTTGTTTCCATGAATTTTTAAAATTCTTCGATTTCCTGGTTGACCCATTCATTCTTTAGTAGGATGCTCTTTAGCCTCCATGTATTTGAGTTATTTCCAAATTTCCTTCTGTGATTGAGTTCTAGTTTCAAAGCACTGTGGTCCAAAAATATGCAGGGAATGATCCCCATCTTCTGGTATTGGTTGAGACCTGATTTGTGACCCAGTATGTGATCTATTCTGGAGAATGTTCCATGGGCACTCAAGAAGAATGTGTATTCTGTTGCTTTAGGATGGAGTGTTCTGAATTTATCTGTGAAGTCCACCTGGTCCACTGTGTCATTCAAAGCCCTTGTTTCCTTGTTGATCTTCTGCTTAGATGATCTGTCCATTACAGTGAGTGTGGTTTTAAAGTCCCCTCCTATTATTGTATTATCAATGTGTTTCTTTAATTTTGTTATTGATTGGCTTATATAATTGGCTGCTCCCATGTTAGGGGCATAAATATTTACAATTGTTAGATCTTCTTGTTGGATAGACACTTGAAGTGTGATATGGTGTCCTTCCTCAACACTTATTACAATCTTTGTTTTAAGATCTAATTTGTCTGATATAAGGATTGCTACTCCAGCTTTCTTTTGATGTCCATTAGGATGATAAATTGTTTTCCACCCCCTCACTTTAAATCTGGAGGTGTCTTTGGGTCTAAAATGAGTCTCTTGCAGACAGCATATCAATGGGTCTTGCTTTTTTATGCAGTCTTATACCCCATATCTTTTGTTTGGGGCATTTATCCCATTTACATTCAGAGTAACTATTGAAAGATATGAATTTAGTGCCAGTGTATTACCTGTAAAGTCACTGTATTTGTAGACTGTCTCTGTTCCTTTCTGGTCTATGTTACTTTTGGACTCTCCCTTCACTTACAGGATCCCCTTTAATATTTCTTGCAGGGTTCGTTTAGTGATCACAAATTCTTGTCGTTTCTGTTTGTCCTGAGGGATTTTTATCTCTCCTTCTATTTTGAATGACAGCCTTGCTGGATAAAATATTCCTAGCCAGTCCTTTCTGGCCTGCCAAGTCTCTGTGGATAGGCCTCCTGTCAGTCTAATGTTTCTACCCTTTTAGGTTATACCTCTTGTCCCAAACTGCTTTCAGGATTTTCTCTTTGTCTCTGAGATTTGCAAGTTTCACTATTATGTGTTGAGGTGTTGACCTATTTTATTGATTTTGAGGGGGGTTCTCTGTGCCTCCTGGACTTGAATGCCTGTTTCCCTCCCCAAATTAGGGCAGTTCTCTGCTATAATTTACTCCAATATACCTTCTTCCCCCTCTTTCCTCTTCTTCTGGGATCCCAATTATTTTAACATTGTTTAGCTTAATGGCATCACTCATCTCTTGAATTCTCCCCTTGTGATCCAGTAGTTATCTTTTTCTCATTTTCTCTATTCTCCATCATTTTTTCTTCTATATCACTAATTCTCTCTTCTGCTTCATTTATCCTAGCAGTTAGAGCCTCCATTTTTTATTGCATCTCATTAATAACCTTTTTGATTTTGACTTGATTAGATATTATTTCTTTTATTTCTCCAGAAAGGGATTCTTTGGTGTCTTCTATGCTTTTTTTAAGCCCACCTAGTATCTTTATAATCATTATTTTGAACTCTTGTTCTGACATCTTACTTATGTCCATACTGATTAGGTTCCTGACAGTCAGTACTGCCTCTTCTTCTCTTTTTTTGAGGTAAGTTTTTCAGTCTTGTCAGTCTGTCCAGAGAATAGATGAATGAGAGAACAAAATGCTAAAATGGCAACAATGACCCCAGAAAAATATACACTAAACAAATCAGAAGAGACTGAAACTGAAAAAAAAATTTTTAAATAAAAGGAAAAAAAAGAATGTAATCTGACAGGTGAACAGAACAGAGCAATACACTGGATCCTGTGTGTATTTTGGTCTGTTTGTTAGAAAACTAGATCCCAAAATTGTAAAGAAAGAAAAACTTACATATGTACAAAAATAAAATTAAATACAATGAAAGGATAGAATGTAACTGTAAAAATGAAATTAAAGACAAAAAAAAGAAGGAATATAATCAGATAGGTGGACAGAACACAGCAATACACTATATGCTTGGTGTATTTTGGTCTGTTTGTTAGAAGAAACTATATCCCAAAATTGTTAAGAAAGAAAAACATATATATACAAAAATAAAATTAAATACAACAGAAGGATAGAATGTAACTGTAAAAACAAAAATTAAAAAAGATTTTTTAAAAAAGAGTTGATAAAATAAGAAATTGGTTGAAAAAGAAAAGAGAAAAAAATTAAAATTGAAAGACTAAAGAATCATGGGGGGGAAAAAAAACATGAATTATAAATGCTATATTCCCCTACTGCTGGAGTTTTGCAGTTCTCAGTGATCGGTAAACTTGGTCTTGGCTGGACGTCTTGCTGATCTTCTGGGGGAGGGGCCTGTTGTGTTGATTCTCAAGTGTCTTTGCCCTAGGCAGAATTGCACCACCCCTGCCCCGGGGGCCAGGCTAAGTAATCTGCTTAGGATTGCTCTATGTGGTTTTTGTTCCCTGAAGGTCTCCCATGCAGCTTTAGAGGATGAGAATGAAAATGGCAGCCTCCCAATCTCCAGCCCCAGAGCTCAGTGCACCCTCAGGTAAAAGCAGTCAATCACTCCTGTCTCCCAGACTCTGGTCTCTGGCGGCACTCCATGCTCACCCAGCCTGTGACCAAGCATTTCTATCTCAGGCACACAGCCCCACTTCAAGTCTCCAAACTCTAAGACTCCTACAGTGCACAACCACACCACCCACACCCACAACTAGAAGGGGGGGTCTCGCTTCAGTTTGGCTGCTTGCTGAGCCCTTGCTCAGAGAGCAGTCCCCTGACTGTGTAGGGTTCATGGTTTATGGCAACACCAAGCTGAGAGCCCACTCCTGGGCTCTCTGATTACAGCTGGCTTCCCCACTCTTATGCCTGGGAGCTCTGCCACAGTCAGGCACCCCTGGTCTTCCTATGACCCCAAGGATCCTGAGACCACACTGTCCCTGCTAGGGTTCTGTCCCCACTTAGCCACCTGAGGACATTTTAGGCAGAGATGTTTCTCACCAGAGCAGACTTCTAAACATTCTGATTTTGTGCTCCGCTGCTATATCAATTTCCAGTGCTGGCTTACAGAGGCTCTCTCTTCCTGCGGCTTATCTTCCCATATATCACCTCAGATTCACTTCTCTGCACCTCCTACGTTGCAGAGAATGGTGGCTTTTTTATTTGTAGAGTTGCAGCTATTCTTTTCTTAGATCTCTGGTTGAGTTTGCAGGTGTTCAGAATGATTTGATAGCTATCTAGCTGAATTCCTGAGACCAGACAAAACTAAGGTCTCCTACTCCTCTGCCATCTTGGACTCCTACAAGACAGTTTCTTATTATTTAGTCTAGAAGTTTTATCATTTAACTTGCACACTTAGTTCTACGATCCATCTTAAAGTATTATAACTTTTGAAGGAATTTTTTTTTTGTAATTATAAGGCATTTGCTTTCATATGATTACAGAAACTATTCTATTGTTTGTTATTTCCATCATTTCTGTTGAAAAGTCTCATTGTTACTTTTTTATTTTTTTAAAAAAGATCAACCATATTATTTATTTATTTGCCAGAAAGAGAGAGACAGCACACAAGCAGGGGGAGTGGCCGGCAGAGGGAGAAGCAGTCTCCCTGCTAAGCAAGGAGCCAGATGTGGGACTCAATCCCAGGACCCTGGGATCATGACCTGAGCTGAAGTCAGATGCTTAATGGACTGAGCCACCCAGATGTCCCTCATTGTTACTTCTTTAATTTTTTTAAAAGATTTTATTCATTTGAGACACAGATATACACAGAGAGAGAGAGTATGAGTAGGGGGAGAGGCAGAGGGAGAGGGAGAAGGAGAAGCAGGCTCCCCGCTGAGCCAGGAGCCCGATGTGGGGTTCAATCCCAGGACCCTGGAATCATGACCTGAGCTGAAGGCAGACGCTTAACCATCTGAGCCACCCAGGCGTCCCTGTTAACTTCTTTAAAGAGAAGTTTTTTTTCCTTCCAGCTGCTTATAAGATATTCTCTTTGTAATCACTTTTAGCAGTTTGACTAATAATTTGCCTACATATGGTTCTCTTTTAATTATCCTGCTTGGAGTTCATAAACTTTTCAGAGTGTGTGACTTGATATATTTCGTAAGTTTTAGAAAATTGGGTCATCATCTCTTCAAATATTACTTCGCTCATTCTGTCTCCTCTCCTTCCAGAGCTGAAATTACATGTACATTAGAATATGTCATCATGCCCCCAAATTCTCTTCTGCTCTTTTTTTGCATTTCCTGTCTCTTTTTTTCAATCAATCTGGAAAATATTTTCTAATCTTTTTTTCTAGTTTATCAGTCCTTTCTTCAGTCATGTCTAATCTGCTCTTAAGCTCATTAAGTTTTTATTTGAGTTACCATAATTTTCAGTTCTATTATTTTCAAAATATTGGTCAAAATTTCTGTTGAAATTTTTTATCTTTTCATCTTTTATCTTGACTATATTGACAGTTATTTTAAATTTCATGTGCAGTAAATACAATATATGGATCTCTATGGGTTTCTTTCTTTCATCCCTTTTTTTTTTCACTCATGTTGTGGTCATGTCCTAGAATATCTATAATCTTCCACAAAATATTGGACATGCTGGACATTGTGTATGAAAATTTATAGTGATAACTTGAAGCTCTGAATGATGCTTTCTTTCTCCAGAGATTTCCCTTTTTTTTTTTTTTTTTTTTTAGTAGATAGAATAGGGATAAATCACCTGAACTCACTCTGGGGCTGACCTTCAGTCTTTATGATAGCTTTATACCTTTTTATTTGTACTATTTCTAGGATGTATCTATTATGGGTCTCAACTGAAAGTCTCGAGTGTTTACCAGGTCCTCTTTCCTTTAATGGTCTCTGAACTCAAAATTTTATCTCCCCAGCATCATGAGACTGATGAAATCCCTAGGCAGTTAATCAACTCCTTGGCCACTGCTTCCTATTTGATTTCTAATCCCCTCATTCTACACCAATCACAATTAGAACATGCCTGGAAGGACAAAGAGCACAGAATGTTGGGATCATCTCAATTTATATACCTTTTCTCCAAAATCTTGGCTCAAGGTTTCTATTTCCTAGTTGCTTCAAACCCATTTTTAAAATTTTATTCAGTTCTGTTAACGCTGTTGTTGGCAGGAGGGGAATCTAGACAGCATTAAAAATCCTCTAGATCTGTCTTTGTGGAGTATGTCTGTGGGAGAAGAAAAAAAACAGAGAAGAAAGATTAGCAGGAAGATAATAAAAATCTGAAGTACTGAACTTTCTTTTCTTTGAAATAAAGACAAAGAGACAAACAAAAGGTATATTGAAAAGGTAAAATTACTAGAATTTAGTGATCAGATGTGTAAAAAAGATAAAGAGACAAGAAGAGAATTAAGGATGCTTAGATGATGGATAGTAGTGCCACTAACTGAGCAGGCCACACAAAATAAGACTGGATTAAGGGGGTCACATTGGAAAAGGATGTGGTAAAGAGGAAGAGATAATAAATTTTGCTTTGATTATGTTTAAGGTGTTTTTGGAACTGTTAAACAGAGATAACTAAGCAACTGGATATGGGAAAAGAGGTTTGGGCTATTGATATAAATGTGTAAATTATCTGAATATAAGTGGTGGTTAAAATTATGAGGTCAGATGCAATTATGCAGATAGAATTCTACATGCAGAATAAGTGAACAAGGCTTAAGACATAACCCTGGAGTGGTGCCTGGGTGGCTCAGTCGGTTAAGCATTTGCCTTTGGCTCAGGTCATGACCTCAGGGTCCTGGGATCAAGTCCCATGTCAGGCTCCCTGCTCAATGGGGAGTCTGCTTGTCCCTCTCCTTCTGCCCCACTCCCTTCCCCCACTGTACTCACACACACCCTCTCTCTCTTTCAAATAAATAAATAAAATCTTTTTTTAAGAAAAGACATAACCCTGGAAAACCCAGATATTTAAGATAAAGGAGGTAAATAAATAACCATTTACAATCAATATCAGTTAATTAGATACAAAAACAGTTCAGTCATCCAAGCAAAGAAGCATCAATCCTTTTTTTTTTTCAATTTTTCTGTGAAAAATCTTATCTTCCCAATGTTATTTCCTCTATAATCTTCCCTTGTACAGTTCTAAATTAACAGGACTAACATTTTAGTAGGTCCATAGGAAAACTGTTACATATTTCCATAAAAATTTATGAATCTGGAAAAAGGTACAAACATCAGAAGGATATAAATGAAATAAAGGTAGCATGTGTAAATTCAAGCTGGAGTTGATCTGGCATTACTGGTTTAGAGAATAGGCTCTGAAGATCACAGGTTGTAAAATCTGATGGACAAATCTGTATCCTGACTTTTCCACTTACTAGTTGTGTGACATTAGGAAAGATGCTCAGTTTCTCAAAGCCTCGGTTTTCTTGTTGATAAAGTGAAAATAATAGCAGTACCTATTCCATTGGGTTGCTATGACAATGAAATGAAATAATGTGTGTAAAGTGCTTAGCACAGTGTCAGGTATATAATAAACTACACATGAATATGAAAAGATGTATAACTTCAGACCAACTAAATTACACAGAGGTAAAATTGGTATGAACATTGAAACCACGGTTGGATTCAATCTTAAAACATCTTTTACCCATATCTAAATGCCAGGGGACTCTCATTGCAATGTTTCTCACCTCTTTGATTACCAAAACTAATTCAACTTTGAATATTTCCTTTTTCCCTATGTCACTCCCTAAAATGAAAATAAAGATGAACTTCCCATAGAAGTTCATTCTCATGGAATG
Organism: Neomonachus schauinslandi; assembly: GCF_002201575.2. NCBI lineage: Eukaryota > Metazoa > Chordata > Mammalia > Carnivora > Phocidae > Neomonachus > Neomonachus schauinslandi. The sequence goes on along the minus strand of NC_058404.1, from coordinate 123,221,029 downwards.
ACCATCTTTTTGTTGAAGCACATGAATGGTCACATTCCTTGTTTTAGCTGCCTTTAAACATGTAATGGAGGTAATAATAATATATGCCTTCCAAACTAGAGGAAAGTGTTACTGACTCATGTAAAAGTATATGCTATATTTATCGGATGTTAGGACTCAATCAATCATTCCGTCAAAAGATCTAGATACTGCTTCTGTTAAAATTTCACATGACCAGAATACTTCTGTGGAATTAATTCTCCTAAACCAAGAACAAAATTTGTATCTGGCCAAGATGACAGCTTCACTCTTGAAATCAACAAATTTTAATGACTGAAAAGTTAATGCTTGCTATTTATTCAAAGATAATAAGCAAATTTATATTCAGCATTTACTGAAGCATTGACTTTACTTTCTTTTGCCTTCAGAGATGTTTGTGAACATTTTTTTTTTTTTTTTTGCCTCCAATACTGTCTCCACCTGAATGTGCTTAGTGTGGCCTAATGTGTTCAGAAAACATTCTTCTTTCTTAATGAAATCCACTTTACCTGGGTGCATGGCAGAGAAAACACTTGTTTACTCTATACTCTCATTTTCCTTATATTTTACAAATTAGAAATTTTAAAAAGTGAGGTAACTACATTGTATTCTTAAGACTCTTTCAGTTTTAGGTAGCAGAAACACAATACAAATTACCTGGTACTCCAAACAAATGTGTAGGCCAAGTAACTGCAATGCACAGGGATGGTGCTGGGTTAGACACAAACAAATCAAGGGTTTCTTTTTTTTTTAAGATTTTATTTATTTATTTGAGAGAGAGAGAATGAGAGAAAGAACACATAAGATCGGGGAAGGTCAGAGTTGAGAGCTCCCTGCTGAGCAGGGAGCCCGGTTTTGGGACTCGATCTTGGGACTCCAGGATCATGACCTGAGTCAAAGGCAGTTGCTTAATCAACTGAGCCACCCAGGCACCCCAAATCAAGGGTTTCAACTGCATCATCACAACCTTCTTCACTATCATCTTCATTGATCTCTGTGTGTCTCTTCCTCTACTTATCTCATCTCTCTGGAAAAATACTTGTATTGGTTTTCTTGTTGCTGCTTTAACAAATTTCCACAACCTTAATGGCGTAAAACAAGATAAATTTATTCTTTTTTTTTTTAAGATTTTATTTATTTATTTGACAGAGAGAGAGAGACAGCGAGAGAGGGAACACAAGCAGGGGGAGTGGGAGAGGGAGAAGCAGGCTTCCCGCAGAGCTGGGAGCCCCATGTGGGGCTCGATCCCAGGACCCTGGGATCATGACCTGAGCCGAAGGCAGCCACTTAACCAACTGAGCCACCCAGGTGCCCCGATAAATTTATTCTCTTAAAGTTCTGAAAGTCAGAAGTCCAAAATAAGTCTTGCAGGGCTAAAATCAAGGTGTGGGCAGGAATCATTCTCTCCAGAAGTTCCAGGAAAGAATCTCTTCCCTGCTGTGATGGTTAATTTTATGCGTCAACTTGGCTGGGCCAAATGGTATCCAGATATTAGGTTTAAATATTATTCTGGGTATGTCTATGAGGGTGTTCTGGGGTGAGACAAACATTTGAATCTGTAGGCTGAGTAAAGTAGATTATGGGTGGGCCTCATCCAATCCTTGAAGATCTGGATAGAACAAAAAATACAAAGTAAGGAAGAATTTGCTCTCTCTGCTTATCTTGGAGATGAGACATCAGTCATCTGCCTTCAGACTCAGATTCAAACTAGAACTTTACCATCTGCTCTCCTAGGTCTCCCTAGCTTGCTAACTAAAGATCTTGAGGCTTCTCAGCCTCCGTAACCACATGAACCAATTCCTTATAATAAATGTCTTTATACTTTTTTTCTGTTTCTCTGGAGAACCCACAAATGCGCTTGCCTCCTCCAGCTTTTAGAAGCTGCCAACATTCCTTGTTTGTGGCCACAACACCCTACTCTCTGCCTCCATGGTCATTTTGCTTTATACTCACTCTGTTCTCCTGCCTCCCTCTTATTAGGATTCCTGTGATTACATCAGGCCCACCCAAAATGAAATATTCAGATAATCCAGAATAATCTGCTCATCTCAAAATATTAACTTAATCATATATTCAAAATCTCTTTTACTATATAACATATTCACAGGTTCTGGAGGTTTTTAAATGTCAACATCTTTGGAGGGTCATTCATTATTCAGCCAACCACAGAGGGTATCTTGTTCACCAATTCTAGCAGAAAAGTCCTAGGAAGAACTCTTATTGGCCCAGCTTAGGCAACATGTCCATCCCTAAGTTAATCATCATGGCCAAAGGGATGTGAAGGATTGGCCAGCCTAGTTTTCATGCCCACTCCTCCTGGGGGATTGAATGAAAATGCTGTAACCATGGTCCCATTAGGTTCATAGGAATTTGGAGAGGGATGGCTCCCCAAAAGAAGTGTTGCTATTACCAGAAGATGGGAGGAGGGATGGTAGGTAGGCAAAAATGAAAAAACAAAGCACAACAGATGTCTACTACATATTTCACTCTTTGGTAACAACAGGAGAACTGTTCTTATTTAAAAATTCTATGTGTGAGATGGTATACTTGTCTATACGTTTTGGATTTAAACAAACAAGCAAACAAAAAAAAGTAGTGAATAAAGGCATAGGATTTAGAGTTTGACAAACCTGAATTTATAGTTTGACTCTACCCTTTTTGGCCATATAACATTTGACAAGTTACTGAAATTTCTTGATTTTCAGTTTCCTCACAGGTAAAATAAAGCTGCTTACTATATCGGGCATGGATATCCATCATGTTTCCAACCCACCATATTTGAAAATATCCTTATCAAAGTGGAATATTCCCAGTCTTAAAAGCCCTTCTTCCAAAAAGTAGAATGCAGAAAACAAAATTCCCTGCCTCTCTTACAGCTAGGCCTGGGGCTATGACAGTGGCTCAGCTGCCCCAATCAGACTCACACACACCAGAATTTGACCAGTAAGTGAACAACAAGAAGAAGGAATCTCCAGTCTGAATCCATTTTTGCTGTTTCTTTCGATGGTATCAGCAACAGTGCATATGCAGTTTCTCAGTGATTTGATGATCAACTTCCTGGCACAGAAGTGGCATGGGGGTTGCGGGAGGAGTTGGGAATTGGCAGCACCTACCCTAACACCCTGCATAACAGCAAGAGAAGCAATGGTTTCCTCTTTGGGCCAACTGTACCATACAGTTTTTGTAACTGTTTCTAAGAGGTTAAGTTCAAGTCCAGTTCTCTAGGCCTTCCAACAATTCTGTAAACCAACAAATATCCTTTTAATAAACTCCCTCCTCTGCTTAATTAGCTAAAGGGAATTAGCTTCAGTTGCTTGAAATTAAGTGTGATGGCTGATATATCTACTTCAGAGGTTGGTGTTATAATTAAACAAAACAATATATTGTCACGTAATTTGGCTTCCTTAATTTGCCTGCCACTTAGGGTTATCTCCCAAATATACTATCTGCACCCAAGCTCTTGTTTCAGGGTCAGCTTTTGAGGGAACCCAAGGAAGACAGACAACATTAATGGAAGCCCAATCCCAAGAAAACAATGCACATTTGAATATTTCAGATAAAAAGAGACATTTGAAACTAAAATTCCAAAGTGAGTGCCTTAACCATTGTTTTCTTCAAGTCAAAGCGCTAAAACATGGAATTTTATTTTTTAAATTTTGGGATGATTCCCATGACTTTCTATGCCATTAATGTATCTGGTATAGATTATTTTCCACAGAAATGTTGGCAAAATTCCCGAAAGGGAATAGTCTTTTTAATATATCGAGTCATCTTTGTGTTTATCTCACAAATAAAAGGCTTAATACACGTTTGCACCGAAAATAGTGCTGAAATTTGAGAATGTACTTAAAAGAAGAAAAAAAGAAGATTAATATTCAGTAGTATTCTACTGGTTGGAATGTATTTTACAAGAAATCTAATTACTTTTACAGAGTAGTTGAAAACCTTAGACCTAGAATATGTGATTTTCATTTGAACAAATTAAGAGAATTGATTCATCTTTGTTGCAAAGCGATCCAGTTGCATTTAGTCAGGGAACATTCACAGTGTTTGGGCTCAGTGTTTCTGGAAACATAAAAAGAAAACTAGAGCACATTTCCCCTGCAGGCTCTAACTTGAGAATTCAATTAAGATTTATTGATAAAAGACTGTACCAGCTAAAATATATTATCCTCATTTAGGAATCAATAAGCATTTCTGTGATTTTTATGCACTATAAATTATATACTTTAATTTATACCTATCTGATGTCCAAATGTGTTGGCAAATGAGATGCCTAAAGCAATGTGTGGGGATAGAATAGAATTCTGTTAATGTTGAAAAGATGTAGCATTTGTATTCTAATCATAACAGAGCTTATGTGGACTGTTTTAACAACTGCATACTAGGCTCATTACATTTATATAGTGTCCCTTCTGTCTCTAGTCTTTTACACCTGGCTGATCCACCCACACACCATAAAGACAAACTGAAAGTACCTAAAGTTTTAGGCAATTACATCGACACTTTCACATTTCTCTCTCCCAAAACATATACCTCCTTCTGGCCTGCTTTGGCTTTTGATAGCCTGCATGTGTAACAGGGTTGGGGCTGAATTCAGAACATTGACAAACTGGCAGCATTTCTTGGTTTAGGTACCTGTAGCCAGTCCCCTTGAAGATCTCTGTTCTGCTCTTAGTTACATAAGATGGTCAGGGACCTATTCTCTTTTTTTTTTTTTTTAAGATTTTATTTATTTGACAGAGAGAGACACAGCGAGAGAGGGAACACAAGCAGGGGGAGTGGGAGAGGGAGAAGCAAGCTTCCTGCAGAGCAGAGAGCCTGATATGGGGCTCGATCCCAGGACCCTGGGATCATGACCTGAGCAGAAGGCAGATGCTTAACGACTGAGCCACCCAGGCGCCCCAGGGACCTATTCTCTTGGGGACAAGTCTCATAACCTCATGTTTTTCCTCAAGACTTCTTGGTATACAGAGCTTGCTTTTAGTGTAAGGTATAGGGAAATTTGCATACTAATGAAGAAGCCATTTGGGAAAAAAATGAATCCAGATCTGAACAACTTCCTTTTTGAGGTTTAACATTGTTAGAAATTTTCTGACATTGCAGTGGTTCAGTCCAAGATTTTTCATTGGAAAATAGCACCAAAGACTTTGAAGTAGAACTCTCCCCCTGTGATTTGTGCTTAAGACCCAGCCAATTCAAGACCTAGCTATCTAAAACAAGCACATATGGGGTGCATGAAAATACTCTAGTAGCTTCTGGTAATGGCCTAGCAATTGTTATCAGCTTCATGGATCAATGACTGAATGGGTGCAAATATAATTTCAAAAATTAACTAGGTAATGACTGTACAAGACCAAGAGATCTGGCTAAGGAAGGATATCATTATAGCAGCAGAGAGGTGTTCCTGAGACCGTGCAGAACAAGTAATCAGTAGAGATACCAACTACAAAAGCAAAACACCTCTGCTATTAAAGGACTTGATAGACTTTTTGGTTCTCTCTTCTCACTTCTTTCTCAAAGCTGAACTGACCATTGTGGATGGTTTATTGTGGGAAGATCACAAGGAGGCAGACATTGGTGTTTCTGCAAATATGAGAATGAAAATATCAATCTGATAAACAGTTGTGGTTTCCAGCTTTATTTACTTTCAGAGTTTTGAAGCTTCCCTCTATTTCTGTGTGTTTCGGTATAAGCTACAAATATTGTGAAACTTAAATCACAGTTCTATTTTTTCTATGGGAGCATAATAACTGAGCAAGAAAACATAGTTGATAAATTTACTTTTTAAATATCAACATGACTTAAAATGTTAAGAAATTTTTAAAAAACAAGGAAACAACATATAGACTTATAATAGCCTGTTTTACAAGTCTCAAAGTGTTTAAGTGAACAGTAGGGAGCTGACTGAGAAAGATGCTGAGATACAGGATTGATTGAATAATAAGAGAAGACCATTCTGTTTTAGAAGGGATAAGTGGCAAGTAGGAGACCTAGACAAAAACAAGAGCAAATAAAGCCAAGAAATTGAAGTTGTTTGTCTTAACTCTGTACTTTTAAACCTGATTCACACTTCCATTCCTTATATAGCTAACACCCAATAAAGAAATAAACCTTTGGATAAAAATATGTTAGAAAACAATGAAAGAAATAAAATCAGATTTTAAAAATAAAATACTTAGTAATAGGCTTAAACAGAAAAATATAAGATCTACTTGGGAAAAAATTGGGGAGATAGAGATATACTTTTATAGAAAGATTCAATAATATAAATATGAAAATTCTTCCAAAGTTTAATTGGTTAAATCAATGTCATCCCAAATGAAATTCCAAAAAGCTTTCTTTTTTCTTTTTGGACTTGCAAAAATAATACTAGAATTCACCTATAAAAATAAATGTATGAGTGTAGAGCCAGAATATTTCTGAAAAAGGAGATTAATATGAAGGAAGGAAATATACCTACCAGATGTCAATATATGTAAATCTTCAATATTAAAGAATGTTATTACTAGCCAAAAAACAGACAAATCTGTGAAACAAAAGAGAATTCAGAAATAAACTCCCAGGGGTGCCTGGGTGGCTCAGTCGTTAAGCGTCTGCCTTCGGCTCAGGTCATGATCCCAGGGTCCTGGGATGGAGCCCCACATCTGACTCCCTGCTTGGGGGTGGGGGGAAGACTGCTTCTCCCTTTCACACTCTCCCTGCTTGTGTTCCCTCTCTGTCTCTCTCTGTCAAATAAATAAATAAAATATTTTTAAAAAAGAAAGAAATCCCCAAATATATAGGAATTTACTGCATAGTAAATATATCTTTTTGAATCACTGAGGGGGAAAGGGATTATTCAACAAATGATGTTGGAACAACTGGGCTGGCAGTTGTTTAATAAAGATCTCACAATAAATTCCAGATATGTAAATATTTAATTGTGAAAACGAAAACATAAAAGAACTAAAAGAAAAGGTGAGACTTTTTTTTACAATCTTAGAGTAAGAGACTTTTTATAGGAAGATTGAAAATCCAGAAGTCATTAAGATAGTAGGTTCATACATATGACTAGACAAAAGCTAAGAGCTCCTACAAGACAAAAATAAATACTGCAAGTGAAGATAAAACATAACCAACCAACTGGAGAAAAAACTATTTGCAACAAATGACAATAAAGTTCTAATTTCCTTAACATACAAATAACAGTTGCTAATCAATAAGAAAAAAGCAACCAAATAGACAAAAATTGACATAGGATATAGACTTGCAAATAAATTTAAAATACTTTCTTTAACAAATAAATGATGCAGGCACAGAATAGAGTCTCCTTCATGACTCTTAATACTGGTAGGCAGGCCTAATAATCAAACAGTAAACTTCTGTATAACCATACTAGTTGCTATTATGACTTTTGCCCAATCTGATTGGTTAGTGCCCATACCCTTTCCAGTTGTTAAATATTTTAAATATCATCCTGCTAGTAGAGGATTAACAGACAATAAACCAATAAAAATGCATACCAGAGTTTCTTAACCTCTGCACTATTGGTATTTTGAACTGAATAGTTCTTTATATTGGGGGCCGTTCTGTACATTGTAGGATGGTTTAACATCTCTGGCCTCTACCCACCAGACGCCAGTACTAGCAGCTCCTCCTCCTCAGGCAAATCAAAACTGTTTCTAGACATTGTCAAATGCCCCTCCCCCTGTTGACAGCCACTAAGACATATAATATGCCACATAGAGTGTTATAAAGGAAAATAAAGATGGGTGAGCAGAAACAGAATGGAGGGAGGTATGTGTTGCTTTCAGTAGGGTGGTAAGGTAAACACTGAAAAGATGACACTTGAGCAGCAACTTAAAGTGATTGAGCCATCCTGCTACAGAGGAAGGAGGATTCCAAGCAGAGGGAACAGCAAGAGCCAAAACTCTGAAACATGAGCATGCCTGGCATGGGTGAGGAATAGTGAGAAAGCCATAGTAGCTGGAGCAGAGTGAAAGAGAGAGGGATTGATAGATGAGGTCAGAGGAAGCCAAGAGCCAGATCTTTTAGGGTAGTGCAGAGCCTGGAAAGAACTTCAAATTTTACTTTGGATAAAATGGAAAACCACAGGAGAGTTTTGAGAGAAGACTGATACGATCTATCTTACGTTAACAGAAAAAGAGGAGCAAAAATAGCTAGAATCTTATGAAAAAATAATCAACTTCAGTTGTAATTAATTCAAAGGACTTCAAAAGATTAATATACCATTTTTTTTTCACCTAGGATATTAGCGTAGATTAAAAAGTTGAAACATCCAGTGATGCTGAATCTTTACAGAAACAGGCAAATTCCTCTGCTTTTAATGGATGTAAATTGGTACTTCTTTGGAGGACAATTTGTCAATACCTATTAAATTTTAAAATTGTTGCAGTAACTGCATTAAAAAGAAATTTAACTTATAGATGTACTTCACAAATGTGCAAAAACATAAAATTATTTCGTGCAGCATTGTTTGAAATACTAAGAATTCAGCATTTTGCTCAGTGTTCACTAGCATTGGACTGGTTATATAAATTACAGCAAATCCATATAATAGAAGCTGTGCAGCAGTCAAAAAGTTTAAGGTAAATCTATATAGGCTGATATGGAAAGATCTTCAAAATATTGTTAAAAAAATAAAGTTAAATACAAAAGCAGCTTATAGCATAATTCCATTGTTATTTAAAAGAATTAAAAAAGCATATGTGTTTTGCTTTACAGATGTTCATTTTCTTTATATCTGGTTCTGATTAACTGATTTGCTCCCTATACTTTTGATTAAACATAATACAAGATGATAACAAATGAATGGTTCCTTCTGCTTGCATGCTTGATTTTTAGAACTTTATTTTGTAAATTTATATTGGGGGACTCTGCTTTTATAAGGTATTACATTCCTTACATTTATATTTTAATATAATTTCATAGTAAACATAATAATGCTTCTAAAAGTAGAAATCTGATGAACTAGTATATGGATAGAAAATATTCTTGGAGAGATACATAGGGAAATGTTAACAATGATTATCTCTGGAGAGTAGAACCAGAAGCGGGTGGAGTAGGAAATTTTATATTTCATTTTGTACCTCCAAGTACTCATTTAAGTTTTTATCTAGTTCGTATTTTCAATAATATCAATAATAATTTAAATTTAAATAAAAGAATAAAATCTTCTAGAATACTAGTGCCATTCCATGAGCAGTCTCTATACCAGTGCCTTTGAACTCTTGTCTTCTGGGCCTGTCTCCCATTCCTGGTCTAGCATTGCCTCTTGGAAATAATAACAAATTTGGTTTTCCTGGGTTTTATGCTCAATTCTTTGCCTCCATTTGCATCTGGTCTGGCTTCCATTCCTCTTACCACTCCACCTCATGTGATTTAACCTGTAACTGCTTGCTTAACTGGCACCAACTGGTCTTCCACGGAAGTGGATCAGACCAAAGTTTCATAAACTTCTGAGTCCAAGCAATGTTATCACTTAGGAAAAGTGATTGCAAAAAAATAGTGATATTTAATAGAAATGGACTTCAATAACTATATTGTATCCAAGGTAAAGATAAAAACTGGTTGCTGTTGTCATGCTTTTATTATAAAATCATAGGTTATAATGAATTGTATATGGTTTAGGGCTATGTGAGGAGATGCATACCTTGCTCAGATATACTCATACCATATACAAACATACCCATTACAAAATAGTAGAGAAAATTGGGTGATTGTTTTCTTACTGGCCTTCAACGGGCCCATTTTTGGTGCCACACAGGCCAGAGAATACATAGGATTATTGTTGCAGATTGCCTTGGGGCCATATGTACTTTGCAAGGGAGAACTTCTTATCTGTCTGTTACCCACCTCACCCCATGGTTGGTTTCCTCTCATCATCATTCTTAAGCAGCACTTTCTGGCCATTACTCCCACCTCTCATATGCAGGTTGAATTATTTTCATCTCTGCTACTATGACAGGTTACCCTGAGTTGTTAACATGTAGCCAATAATCAATGATGGCATTCCTGACATTTTCACCGGGAATAAAACAATGTACATAGGTGTACCTGTCCATTTTTTTATGTCCAAACCTATTTCGTGCTTTTTCTAACCTTTATTTATTTATTTATTTATTTTTGCCTTGTCTCTAACATCTATTTCTGAACAGAGTTTTCTAGATAAAAACTTCCTGATTTGTTGACTTCTTCCGGCGAAATAACTGTCAGATTCCCATCTGGCCTTTATACTTTCTTCAGCTCCAAGTGGATAAACACTGAAGGGGGAAAAGCGCAGATATTAAGAACCAGTGTAAATAGCATATGCTTCTTTTTCTACTCTGCCAATCCCAATAGTGCTATTGCAGTCCTGATTAATACTGTGACTTATTGAAGCCAAAAACAGTGATTGTTTCTCCAGTAATTATATTGAGACAGTATTAAAATGATTATTCCAGTACCTCACTCTTTAAGGACAGCTGAGATTCTTTAAAACTGTCTGAAAAGCTAATTTGATGAAATCCTATTTGATATTTTAATTACAGTATGGGGATATTACCATGGAAAACACATTCTCCAATTGCCTGAGTGAAAAGCTTTTGGGAAAGAAAAGATTGCTGTGGTGATCATTATTGTGGTTTGCTGGCCACCGTCAGATCATAGCACTCCGGATTATCATCGCACCTAGTGATCGGTTCTTTTTGCGTTCAGGTTTTGGACATCTGGACAGATCTTAGCAGTGCCTGCCCTCCTTGGTGATCCACCCTTTCTTTATTTCCTTCCATTACAAAACTTTAGGAATTTCTATTTTGTCAGAGTACGTCCACATTCTACATAAAATTCTCCCATCTCCGATGCTTTTAAAATGTGCTTATGGACCTACACAGATGGGCAACTACCACAAGGTATATTCCTTGGGAAAATTTTTTAACTTCAAATAATGTGTTAGTTCCCTATTTTAGCAACTTTGTATGTTTTAAGTTTAACATATTGAGTAATGAATGATATCTGGTTTGAATAATATTTCATATATAATAAACCTCACTACTAATGTATAAAGTATGAGTATGTATGAGTATATGTATGAGTATGTATATATAAAGTATGAGATATAATCAACAGAACTTTATATTCAATCAGCCTCAAAAGGACTGCTATGTGAATATCTATTTTACCTGAGATGTAAAAAAAAGAACTGAAATTTTACCTGCCATCATAATAATTATTGGGAACTGATAATAATATTGTATAAGTCTTTCAAAAATAGGATTATATGAGAAATCAAAATTTTTTAATGTTTTAAATATAGGTTCTTTAATTTAAGATACATGCATTTGCAATATGGATGGAAAGTTTCTTGAAAACTAACTTTAATTACATGCTTTGTAACATGTATATTTTATGATCATATATAATAACAACTGATGATGACTAATAAAGAGGTAACTCATCAATTTTTACTTATTGAATAGTTAAACTGTATTCTCAGCTCTGACAAAGAACAATTACTTACAATTATGATATTACATTTAGTTTTTTCTTTTCAGGTACCTTTATAAAACAGGGTCTCTAAAGCTCAAAACAAAAGCAAAAACATAATCTTAACCCAGATCTTTTTCCTCTATATGCCTCATGTTTATTCTCCTTCTAGAACTTCCTTTGAAGTGGTGACAGGCCAAAATATGGAAGAGGGAAGCAATAAAGAGAAATCGAAATTTCACTGCAGCTATTTAATCGTATTGTTAAAGTCAGTGTACCAACTTGAAAAGAAGAAAGATAGGAAGTGGTGAGAAAAGAGATCAGATAGAATAAGTAAACAGAGGTTTGGATGAAAGGCTGGGAAACTTGGATTTCATTCTACAAGTAAAAGGAAGTCTGAAATTTCCTGATCAGGGTTTTGACATAATAAAAATTATCTTTGCAAAGATTAATCTGCAACAAATTAACAGGAGTCAAAAGAGATAGGGAACAGCATGATATAGGAATCTGTTCTGGTCAGAGGTCCTGACCACCTAGAGTGAAGTAGTTCTTCTGCAGAGGCAGATAGTATTTAAGAAATATTGTGAAGAAGAAATGGGTAGAGCTTTGGGACTAATTGGTATAGGGAACAAATGAGAGGGAAGGATAAAAGCGACTCTCAGGCTTATTAATGCAGCAAAGTTAAATATTTTTTATGTAAGGACATCTGAAGAAAATCATAGCCGCTTACAGGGTACTAGTTCTAATTTAAAAATCCAATGACAGAGGTGCCTGGCAGGCTCAGTAGGTAGAGCATGCAACTCTCGATCTCAGGATTGTGAGAGCCCCATGTTGGGTAAAGAGATTACTTAAAAATAAAACCTTTAAAATAAATAAATAGATAGCTAAATAAATCCAATGACAGGGGCGCCTGGGCAGCTCAGTTGGTTAAGCGTCAAGCCTTCGGCTCAGGTCATGATCCCAGGATCCTGGGATCGAGCCCCACATTAGGCTCCCTGCTCAGCAGGAAGCCTGCTTCTCCCTCTCCCACTCTCCCTGCTTGTGTTCCCTCTCTCGCTGTGTCTCTCTGTCAAATAAATAAATAAAATCTTTAAAAATAAATAAATCCAATGACAGAGAGAAACATAATAACAAACAAGTGCCATTAACTCACATAATGCTTTTAGATGAAATTGTATTTTATGAATCACAATAGCCATATATGTGTGTTCACATTGTGCACTGTTGGATTCTTCTGCACACTGACGTTGAGATGAATACTACCCCGGGGGGGAGGGTGGTGTGTGCAGTGCACAAGCTACCCTGCCAGAGGCTGTGACTATAGCATCTACAATTTTTGGAAGCAGTTGAGCAAAACTTGAGGAAACCTGTTTACTCAGTTCTCAGATACTATCTAGTTCAGAATGGTTTCAGAGATGCTTTGCAATTCCTTAATTCCCGAGGCAACAAGGCAACAGTCATCCATAGATTGGCTACCAATTGGATGAAAAGAAAGAAGAGGACTACATTGTTGCCAATCATAATAGGAAAGTTCACAGAAGGAAGGACTCTTCTCCCCTCCAAATCCCTGGTCTCCCTGCTTTCTTAGATAATGTGGGGACTAAGAATTGTCTACTATACAATTAGTTTTCTAGAGCTGCTGTTAAAAAAAAAAAAAAATCACCACAAACTTGCTGGCTTAAAACAACAGTAATTTTTTCTTTCACTATTTTGGAGGTCAGAAGACTGAAATCAAGGAGTGGATAGGGTAGTGCTCCCTCTGAAGGCTCTAGGGAAGGATCCTTGTTTTCCTGTCCCATCTTCTGGTGACCCCCGGCAATCCTTGCTGTTCCTTGGTTTGTAGTCCTGCTTCTTTCCAATCTCTGCTTCCGTCTTCACTTGGCTTTGTCCATATATCTGTGTGTTTTCATCTCTTCTTATTAGGACACCTCTCATTGGATTTAGGGCCTACTCTACTTTAATATGACCTGATCTCAAGAGCCTTAATTAATTACACCTGCAAAGATCCTATCTCTGAATAAGGTTACATTCTGAGGTTCTGGGTGGACATGAATTTGGGGGAAACACTGTTTAACCCACTACAGAGACCTAGGTAAAAACCTAAACATGTCCCAGGCATGTTCTAACATCTTTTAAAGAAAATGTTGCATTTTTACAGTTGCTGAGTTACACAAAGGTAAAAAAGCAATCTGTTCTGATTCTAAATTCAAGTAAGAAAAGAAATAGCCACAAGGCTACATTGGGAGTGGGTTAAAGCAAAAATGTTTTGATTGAATATAACAACACAAGGCATTAAAGAAAAGGCACCATCTCCAAGCTCCAGCTTTAAATTCTTGAGAGCACAGCCTTCCCTTGAGTGCTGACTTTTACATGCATACCTTTCCCTACTTGTGACAGACACGTTCTGCTTTTGTTCACTATGAAAGAAGGAAATGGAGGAAAGAAGATAGGACATAATTCCACAGGCTTCTTATCTGACTTTCTTTTCCTGTAATAAAAACCTTTTATTTTGTCAATTGATGTTTAAATTGTACAATTCGTTGCTATCTTGATCTTTCTTTCTCTAGTTCAGCATATTCATCTAATGAAGCCCAACTGGAATACTTTATTTTTTCCAAAACATTCTAATTGTTTATTAACATTGAATAGAATATGTGGGACTTTTTAAACTATCAGTTTGCAATTCTTTTTGAAGTTTGTATAAAATTGTGGGTTTTTAAAAATTCATCACAGTTTTTTTCTGAACATGAAATCTTTATCATTTGCATAAAAATAGGAAAGAGGTAATGTGAGAAAAGATATTAGATTTATAAAACTATCTTCTTACTTATTCATTGTTGCTTTCACATTCTTATGTAGCAAATTAAAGGAAGAATTACATCATTGTAGGAATTCAGTAAACTTTTCCTATGTAAGACTAAATTTGTCCTCCTGTCTGAATTAAATAAGAACAGAAGAAATATGTTTAGTCAGAATTATAGGGGCTGATGATAAAAAGATGAATAAAACTCTGCCCCTGCTATTGAAGTGCTAAACAAACTAGTGATAAAGAAATAATTATAATGTGATGCATGCCACAGTGGTGATATTTACATATTGCTATGACATTATAGGAGATAAGTTGGTCAGGAAAGGCTTCCCTGGGAGATGGCATTTGAGCTAAATCTGGAAGGATAAGAAAGACTTTGCCAGGCAGAGAATAAGTTGGAGAAGGATGCTCTAGACAAAATAAATGGCTATGCCAATTCATGAGTTGTATTGTGTTCAGAAAATGTAAAGACAAATATTGTGTCTAAAGAATAGGGTTTGTGTAACAGATGGAACATAGCAGGAAACAAGGATAAGATCATAAAGCAGATTGAGATCAGGTTATGATGTGCTTTGTCCATGTAGTAGGGATAATATTTTTTTTTAATTTGTCATTGAGAATTTACCTGGTTTTTTTTACATTTTTAAAAATGTTATTATGTTATGTTAATCACCATACATTACACCATTAGTTTTTGATGTAGTGTTCCATGATTCATTGTTTGCGTATAACACCCAGTGCTCCATTCAGTATGTGCCCTCTTTAATACCCATCACCAGGCTAACCCATCTCCCCACTCTCTTCCCCTCTAGAAACCTCAATAGGGATAATATTTTACAAATACTAAATCAATGTATTTTAATGTCTCCATTAAAGCATATTCCTTTGCATGCTTGCACCTCCAAAGTCAAGCCTTGAGGCTTATCATACCATAATTTGGGAGACAACATAAGATAAAGTGGCCTTTGATTAGGTTTAAGCCTCAAAGCAGACTTTTTTGACTTCTTTAGGAAGGTAGTAATTGAAAGAGTCAGGTTTTATAAGAGAGAAAAAGGACTTACTAAATTCCTTGATCTCTCTCCCCAAAATTTCAAAAGCTAGCCTATACAGTTGGTGTCAGGGAAAGGCAATCCAGACAGGAAGGTTAAGTGGGAAGAGTCTTGTGCATTATACAGAAAGACAAGACAGGAAGAGTGAAATCAGAGTGTGTTTCCTCGTTCCTCCCAGTTCCTGCTTTGAGACAGCAGAGGGATTGCAGGTGGAGGGTAGAACATGAGAAGGAAAATCATTTAGAAACATTGAAACAGAAATTATAAAGACCAAGGGCATTAGATCTAGGGACTCACTCCTGAGGAGCAGTGTTGGGGAGGCCACAGGCCTAGATGAACCCCACCCTTTACTCAATGCAATGTCCAACAACACAGCATAGGAACCATGATATGGAGGTGGGGATAGATGATGGCCACATAAATAAACTGAGGCATATCTCCTGGCTGCTCATGGCTTATGCATGTCCTACAGCAACCTCAAAATATCCTGAATGCTTTTGAGAGGGAACCTGAACGTGCTGAGAGTACCAGTAAACCAGCCAACCTGGGACCACAGAAAGGACACTCTGTGAGAAAACTTAAAGGCGCAGAGCAAATGACCAGGCTTCAGTAGTGGATGCAATCCCATCCTCCCAAAAGTTGCACCTCAATGCTCACCAGTCCAAGGAGAATACTCATTCAGCCTTTTCACCATAGAGGTTAGCCCAGCAGTCAAGTGACATATATTTTTTGAGTAGCTAGATGGTTTGATGTGGGAATACAGAGATAAACAAGACAGGCAGAACTTTCTGAAGAAGAGATATTTGACTTGAACCCTAAATGGTGAGAAGGAGACAGCACATACAGATCTGGGGCGGATCTGAAGTAAGCTAGAGCACTGTGAATGCTCAGAGGGGAATGTCAGAGGGGAGGCAGAGGGAGAAGATACAGAACCTTGCAGGCCATGGTACAGAGTTTGGATTTTATTCTGATTACAATGGGGAATCATTGAAGAGTTGCATGAACGGGAGTGACATGTTCTGATTTACCTATTAGAAAGATCATTCTGGGGGCCCCTGGGTGGCTCAGTCGGTTGGGCGGCTGCCTTCGGCTCAGGTCACGATCCCAGGGTCCTGGGATGGAGCCCCGCATCGGGCTCCCTGCTCGGCGGGAAGCCTGCTTCTCCCTCTCCCACTCCCCCTGCTTGTGTTCCCTCTCTCGCTGTCTCTCTCTGTCAAATAAATAAATAAAATCTTTAAAAAAAAGAAAGATCATTCTGGGTGTTGTATGAAGGGTGGACTATAAGGGACAAAAGTGAAAACAGGGCAACTGGTCAAGAACCAGCTTTAGTATTTCAAGTGAGAAATGACAAAAGCTTAGTTATAACAGCAGAGATAGTAAACAGTGTTGGATTTGGTATATATTTTGGAAGTAGAGCCAATAAGCCTTGCTGATGAATCTGACTAGGATGTGAGGCAAAGAGAGGAATGGAGGCTATTGGTTTGAGCAACTGGGGTACCACGGCCATACTGACATGGGAGGATGGTGGGAGATGAGTGAATTTGGGGAGAGGTAGAATCAAGAGTCTTGTCTTGGCAATGTTAAATTTGAGATGCCAGGTAGACATGCAAGTGGAGATATGAAGTTGGGAGATGGCTATACATCTGAACTTTCAGAGCAGGACAATATGGAGTTGGAGACGAAGGGTCAGTCTACAGATTATCTGTAGCATATAGATAGTATTAAAAGCCAATGGACAGGATGAGATCATCTAGACAGGGAGCAAGGAACTCCTCTTACCACTACAAGGTCCTGTGAGCTGCACCACCCTTTCTTCCCAGCCCAGATCCTCTCAGAGAGTAATGGTGGAGGGAGAAGAAATCTGAGAGACTAAGCATCCTATAAAACACTACACATTTTATCCAAAGGGATGTTTAAAATTATTTTGCTGGATTACATTTACAGGTTAAGATTAAATTTAGATTTTCTTTTACCCACTACACAGTAAGTGAAGGCTTATCAAATCAGCCCTAAAGAAAATAAAGAAATACCATTTTCTTTGATCACCTGAGCATAGTGTGAATAAATCTGAGATCTTGCTTCACATATGATTTTAAACCAAATTATTCTTACTATAAACAAATATTTGTTCTTGTCACTCTCCTGAATGAAACTCATGGATAATAAAATTGATCTATACATGGTTCCAAAAAAATCAATATAATATTTTAATGTCATATATATAAGAGAAAGAAAAGGAATTTAGAATAAAATAATATGTATTTCAGTATGTCAAGGCTCAGGCACAACTACACTAGAAAACATGAAGTAGTCAGCAGCTTGCATCTATCTATAGACTCACCATAAATGTGACAGCCAGAAATGTGGATGCATTTTTGGCAACTCAAATACCCAAACAGCATCCGCCATCAATAACACGGTTCTCCAAAATGACAAACAACTTTTGTAAAGTTCTGAACAAAACTAAGTCCATACTTCCCTTGATTTACACAATACTTTCATTCCTATAAAACTGCTGTTTAGATGCTTAAACAGGCTTTCCACTTACATGAATTTCTCTGGAGACATTTAAAAATTGTGCAAGATATGAAATAATTTTTCATTAAGTAAGACTGTCCATGCATTGCAGGACATTTAGCTTCCCTGACCCCTGCCTAATAAGGGTCAATAGTACTCCCAATCACATGACAACCAAAAATGCACCCACGAATTTGCAAATATTCTTAGGGAGGTCCACTCCCATTGTGGACCTCTCTTTAAGTGACACAAGATTATTTTTTAATTAATAGAGAGCCAATGAAAAATTATAAGCAGAAAGGTATTCACACACCAGTGTTTTGGAAGATACCACCAATGGCATAGTATAGATTGAAATGAGTGGAATTCAGTGGCTTAGAGTTCCATTAAGTGGCCATTGCAATATTTCAGATACTGGATAATAAAAGCCTAGATCAAGATCATGGCATTATGAAGGGAGGAGAATCAGAATCTAGACACAATGTAAACAAAATGAAAAAACTTGAAGGTCAATTATACATAGATTGGGGAAGAAAGAGGAATAAGGGATGGCTCTAAGCTTTCTAATTTGGGAGAAGTGATAATGTCATTCACTGTATTAATGAATATAAGAAGAGCAGATTTGAAGAACAAGGGGGTAGAAGATAAGTTATATTCCATCTTATGAAAAAGACTTGAGAAGCTGCAGGGTAGTTCTCCTTCTACCCATTTTACCATTAATTTGTTCCACAAGAATGTATTGACTATCAACTATTTGCCTGTCACTGGGTTTGTAGCAGTAAGACAATCATACTCTCTACCCTCAAGGAATTTACCATTTAATGAGAGAGAAACACATTTCAACCAATGATTATACACATATTTTATCTAATTATAATTTTAGTGCAGTTGTGATAAATGCAATAAAGACTTTGGCATCCAATGAAAAGTTGACCTAATTGGTCTGGGCAGTAAGAAGATGGCCACTGCTTGAGAGGCTCCAGGAACTCTTATGCCCACCAGTTTCTCAGCCATACTTCCCTACGTTGCTCTGCATTGCTAGGATATGACACTGGTTGAGAATCATTGAGATGACCTATTGTTCAATTTCCCCAGCCATTGTCTTTTTGTGGTGTCTGAGACAGGCCTGCAACCTTATTATCTATCATGGCTTCCAAGTGAGAACAGGGCTGTTACATCTTTCACTGATGCAAAGTGAACTCACTGGGAAAAAAATAAATCATTTTTCCCTATACAGACTTTTTCTTACCAAATG
Organism: Neomonachus schauinslandi; assembly: GCF_002201575.2. NCBI lineage: Eukaryota > Metazoa > Chordata > Mammalia > Carnivora > Phocidae > Neomonachus > Neomonachus schauinslandi. Next base: position 123,201,915 of record NC_058404.1, on the reverse strand, counting down.
CCTCTAACTCTTGGTGCAGTTGTGACAACAACTGACGTTTTTGAAGTGTCATATACATCCATGGAGCTGGACCTTCATACCTGTGACGCTATGCCAGAGAATTGTCAGGTAAACCTAAATGTCTACCTGCCTCTCAGTGTCACTTCTCCCACTCCCTCCGTAAAATTCCACCTCTACTTTCCTGATTCATATGGCAGCCTACAAGAAAGCTGGTTCTTTCAAAAATTGTCTCAGACCAACAATCTTTAGGAGACTAGTAAGGAAAAAGCCAATCTAACAAAAGTGCAGAGCAGTTCCAGCAAAATCAGCAGGTCCTCAGCCAGGTTTCTTGTGTCTGTGGCAGCCCATGGGAACGGTAAGATTACCTGACACTCCCCATGCCCTAAAAGAGACTTGGTCCCAAGAGAATTCCTCCTCACTACCACCTTGTGAAGAAAAACTGGTGCAGCAATTTCTCAAGTGAGAGAAAGTTTTAGTTATTATCAGAATAAAAGGGGCAGGTGTTACATAAAGTGGAGTTTAGTAAGCTATAAAACTGTAGATGAAATAAGTTTCTTATCCTTAAAATCTGACCAATTGACATTTAAACATCTATCTTCAAATCATTCGATATTGAACTGGCCAGAGTAAATGTGGAAGATTTTCCATTTTGTAGTTCTGACTGCAATGCTGCTTTAAATGTAATTTTAATAAATAAGTCACTACCACCATGTAACTCACAGTTTGGAAAATCAGTATTTGTATGAACTTCTGAATTTTGCCTCTAGACCTAAACCATAGCTAACACACACACACACACACACACACACACACACACACACACACTTTTTTTTAATAGAACAAGTCTAAAATATGATAAGCCAGGCTACAGTGAAAATAAAAATTTTAACATCTATCTGTATTTTTAAAATATCTCAGATCTAAAAGATCATGAATTCTTAAAGCCCTGACCATCCTCCCGACACGTTAGATCCATTGAGAAAACCTAGGTGATTAGAAAGTTTATGGAATCTTAATTAGTTAAATAGGGGTGTTTCAAAAGGCAAAGAGGACAGTTTTGCATCTGTAATATGCTATTTTACTATTATCATTGACAATTTGAAGACAATAGACACAGACATCTGTTTGTAAAGCAGACAGGATCTACGCAACATCTACAGAAGAATAATTCACTTGTGCTGATGTCTAATTAGAAAATTGTGAAAAATTGTGTACTAAAATACTCCAACTATTTTCAAGAAATGTAACACAGTGTATATGTAATTACACAGAGAAGCACAAGTCACTATTTTTCTAATTACAGTTTCAATGGAGATAGAATCAGTTGCATTTCTGATAGTGACAGGTGTGCCTTTAAAAATATATTATTTCTCTTTCAGTTACTAAAAATGATGACTGTGGAAAATATTGAAATATCTTGATAATTGGGGTCAGAAAAGACATGATGATAAATAGATTCAAATCCTAGGGCATATATTCAAACTAAGTATGTATAAATAATGAGGTCTCACTTAGCTATAATCTCTTTGGGAGCCTCTTTTCAAATTCAGATGTGAGAACTGGGAAACACAGGCTGATGCAATATTCTGAAAAATCCTCCAGGGAAAAAAACATCTACAAAACAAGCATATCAAATGAATTATGTTCAAGAATTTAAACCAAAATGTTAATGCTAAAAGAGCAATACAGGATCATGAAAGTAAAATTATCTTGCATTACCATTTTAGATCAGTCTCTGTTTTGAAACTGTAGTAATTACCTTCAAGAATATATCCCTTATCTGAAACCTGAAAGCTATAATTATTTTGTCTATCTTGGCTTGAAAAAAAAAAACAGACATTACTTTTATGAGAGCATTTGACTTGGTAAAAGTAATAAAACGATAAACTCCCCCCCAAAAGCATGGAATTATTTAAATAGCTCCCACTGGCCACACAAACTTGGTAAAATTAAGACAAGTTTGATGTTACTAATAAAGCCCGTAGGATTTGAGAATATTTTTATGACTATGAATATGAAAGTTCCCATGGAAACATTTGCATTTTGCCACTGCATAAAAAACAAAGCAAATTGCAAATAAGGTAGAGAGAACTTAATTAAAAAATATTTCACCAAATTTTAATTATTGAATACCTACCAAACAAACCATTGTGGTAATGTTCTCAGTGACTAGCTAACAGGGGGAAAAAAAACTTATTTTTTAATTTTAAGTAATTTTCTAAAAGTATAAAAAAATCCTCACTGTAATCTTGGTTTACAGTTTAAAATGTTAATATATGATAATGAGGCTACCTTCTGAATTACTAGTGGAAAGTAATCACTGGGATATTTGTTTTTATATTTTAATGTATCCAATGGAAAAAAATAGTTCTGTAAGTTTGGCAAGATATAAAAACTTCTGATCATTTTTGTAGTTAAGCTTCTTATGCATTATTTAGTACTTATATACTATCGTTTTGCTCTGATACAAGTAGCAATCTCACAGAACACTTACAAAATTTAGAATCCTTGATAGAACAGGAAGGATTCTTACAAGTTACCTAGTATAAAACATACATTAAAAATTTGTTTCTGGGGGCTTGGGTGGCTCAGTCGGTCAAGCGTCTACCTTTGGCTCAGGTCATGATCCCTAGGTCCTGGGATCAAGCCCCATGCCTAAGGCTTCCTGCTCAGCAGGGAGTCTGCTTCTCTCTCTTTCTCCCTCTGCCCTACCCTACACTCATTCTCTCTCTCTCTCAAATAAATAAATAAAATCTTTAAAAAAATTTGTTTCTGAATTATAAAATCAAACATATTCAAAGTATAAGAAAAAAATTATATGTTTGGTATCTATCCATTCAGATTTCCTTTGATTCTCCTATGTGTTTGCCACTTCTTTTTTTCTCTTGGGCCAGTTGCCCTTTTCCCATTGATTTAAGGGCTCTTTTTATATTAGAGACTGAACCATTGTTTAGCAAATGTGTCACAAAATTTTTTCTAGTTATTTTCTACTACTGTTTACTATATTTAAGATAATTTTTCCAAATACATGCTTATACATTAACTTTAGATTTGTTCATTTAGTGACTTCTAATTTTCATTATATTCTTTAAAATGTCTACCTCAGTCACTAATTTTTTTCTTATACATTTGTGATTTTGTTTAATAAAACATAAGCCTTTGATTTAGCTATTCTGATTACATTAAGAGTAAAGTCAATAGCCCTATTTCTGATTTTCCAAGAAGCCCACTTACTTCAATATCCTCTAATTTATTTTTCCTTCTGACTTGAAATGATAATACCTTCTGTGGTAGGCAAAATGATTCCCCAAAGACGGCCGCATCCTAATCCCCAGAACCTGTGAATAAATTAGGTTACATGGTAAAGAGGAATTAAGGTTGCAGGTGGAATTAAGGCTGCTAATCAGATGAACCTGTGATGTGGAAATTATCCTGCATTATCTAGGTGGACCCAGTGTAATCATGAGGATGCTTATAAGTAGAAGAGGGAGAGTCAGAGAGAGATTTGAAGATACTGTGCTCCTATACTACACAAATAATGCAGGCAGCTTCTAGAGGATGGAAAAGGCAAGGAAATGTCCTCCAGAGCCTCCAGAAGGAATACAGCAATGTTAGATTTTAGTCCAATGAGACCCATTTTGGACTTAGACCTCCAGAACTGCAAGATAATAAATTCATATTGTTTTAAGCAGTATGTTTGTGGTAATTTGTTAGAGCAGTAATAAAAACTAATATGTCGTATTTTACTAGCAAGGAAATATAGAATTAAAGTGACATTAATTTTCTAATTATTGGCACATTTTGGTTAATATAAAGGGCTCCTTATTTTTAGGCCCACGAGCTAAACTTCTTATATTCACAAATAAAAAAAAAATTTAAAATGAGGAAAAAAACTAGAACTTAAAAATATAGCACAAATAATTGAAAGGTTTATAAATAAAATGAATAAAAATAGGAGCTAACTACTATGCAGTCCAACAGTACTAGGGAGATTTATGGTAGATTACCCTAAGGATTGGACGATCAATTATTTTAACTTTAGAGTATAATTTTTTATGGATGTACATGACATTTTTAGAATTTCTAGAGCCACACAAATGAATGGCCATAATAATGATGCCATAAAATAAAGCTTTTACTTTTGAGAAACTAAGAAATTTTTGAGAAAATTATGCAACCTTATCTTTCTGCTCAATGTATGATTTCCTTTCCACATACCGGTTGGACAGAACAACTTCTCATATCAGTGAAAAGTGTCACGTAAGCAGAGAGAATCTTTCTAAGTGTGCTTTCTCATCATGCGTTTTTCGTGTGCAGAGCAAGCATGAAGTACTAGGCTTTAAAAGAGTGTTGAGAGATTTACAGTTAAGATGACACTGTAAGTTTAGGCTTGTATGTACCCACATAGCACTAAAAATGAATCAATAATACATAAAAACATTAAGAGAGAAAACCAAAAAGACGTAGTCAAACTCAAACATGAGATAAGTCTCCATGGATGAGAAACAGAAGAGAAATGCCAGAAGTTCTGCTAGACTCTAAACCCAAAAGTAAGCATTAGTGGCTAGGATTTTGTTTCTGAAGGCTAACAAGGACAAAAAATATTCTATGCAAGATGGAGAACTGAAACCATATCCACTGATCAAAGCGAGGGCCTGGAGTGGAACTCACCTTCTAAAAGGAAATGAAAAAACACTGTTGTATCTGCTGCTTTTGTCATAGTATATGTGGAGCTTCAGGCCTGAGCAGAGAGAACAACGGGCACAGCTCTTTGTGAAAAAAAGCAAGCAATTAGGCAGCTTGATGAATAGATCGGCAGTATTGCCAAATCAACACATACTAAGAACTCCAAACTCTATCATAAAACTTTTTGGCCTAGGGATCTAGGCCGAGGCAACCACACAACCACCAGACAAGCAGGGGTGAGCACAAAAGTAGAGAGAGCAAGATAGAAATGCAAAGTAAAATTTCAAAATACATACATTTGTGTGTGTGTGTGTGTGTGTGTGTATCTAAGAACAACAGCAATAAAATCAACAGAGGAATCCATCCCAGATGAAATTAATTTTAGAGAATAGTTTAACAAAGATACTTAAATGTTTAGCAAGTTCATTGATATAAAGAAAACATAATTTTCTTTAAAAAAAACAAAAAGATATTTGAACAAAGAAGGCAAAAATAAAAGAGAACCATAGAACTTGCAGAAATTAAAAATGAAGTTATTGGGATTTTTAAAATTAAATCAATGAAATAAACTCAATATAGGATATAATGGATACAAAAAAGAGAATTAGCAAACTTAAAGATAACATTGAGAAATACACACACAAAGTAGAAATTAGAAATAAAGAGATTTATTTAAAAAGAAAATAAATAGTGGAGTTAAGGGTTGATATTTATCTAAAAAGAGAGATCAAGTAAGAGACCAAGAAGCTTTACTATTTGTCTAATAAGTATTCTAACAGTGAGGGAATGGTAGAGAAACAATTCTTGAAAAAATACCTGAGAAATTTCCAAACTCAAGACAGACAGTCCTCAGATCAAGAACACTCTAAACACCATGTAAAAAAAATGAAACTTAATTCATACCCAGGCATATCCTAATGAATATATATAACATTAAGAATAAATATTAAAAGGGCTCCTGGGTGGCTCAGGCATCAGGTGTCTGCCTTTGGCTCAGGTTATGATCCCAGGGTGCTGGGATCAAGCCCCTCATCAGGCTCCCTTCTCCAGGGGAAGCCTGCTTCTCCCTCTCCCACTCCCCCTGCTTGTGTTCCCTCTCTCACTATGTCTCTCTCTGTCAAATAAATAAACAAATAAAATCTTTTAAAAAAATAATAAAGATTAAAAATATGAGATACATCTACATACTACTAGTATGGCTAAAGTACAAGGAGTAACTAGAACTCTCCTATATTTTTGGTAGGAATGTAAAATTGGACAACCACTTTCAAAAATATCTTTGCTATTTCTTACAAAATAAAACAAACATGTCTGTATGAACCGGAAATCACATTCCTAAATATTGTCCTAAGAGAAATAAAAGCATACATCTACACAAATTTCTGTAAGAGAACGTTTATAGAAGATCTATTTATAATAGCCCCCAAACTGAAACAACTAAAAAATTCATCAACTGTTGGATGGTGAGTGGATAAAACAATTGTGGAACATCCATACAGTGGAATGCAACTTAGCAATAAAAACACACAGAGTATAATACATACAACAACATGAATAAATCTCCAAAGTATTGTAATAAAATAGAAATCAAACATAAAATCCTATATCATCCCATTTATGTAACATTCTGGAAAAGAGAAATCCATAGATAGTAATGAGATCACTGTCAGAGATTGGAGATGTGGGAGGGGTTGAATAACAAGGGGCATGAAAGAATTTGGGGGTTGATGGCAATGTTCTATATTATTGAGTTATACATATGAAAAGAGTGAATTTCACTGTATGTACAATACGCCTCAATAAACCTGAATTTTAAAAAAGAATAAACAATATTAAAAGCTACCAGAAAGAGAAAAGGAACACATTTTAACCCATAGCAGGCCTCTCCTGAAGAAATAAAAGGCAACTGAAGGCAATAAAGTAATAGCTTTAAAGTACTGAGGGAAAAAATTTACAAACCTGATATTTTATATCCAGTCAAACTATCATTCAAGAATGAGGCAAAATAATTACACTTTCAGATATACAAAGGCTAAGAGAGATTACTACTTATGGATTCTCACTAAAAGAACTAATAAAAAATGTCTTTCAGCAGTAACTAAAATAAAACCAGCAGGGACGTATGAGATTTTTTTTAATGGTGTATTAAAAATTAATGAAAATAAATTAATCAGTACTGTATAAGAAAATTCACTACTTTTGTATTTTAAAAAATCAAGCAATTGTAAGACTGAAGAGGATAATAATGGATAATTGAAGCATGCTAAGATCATTTTTGTGTTTGGAGAAGGATGGAAACACCAAATAATGTAAAATCTGTAAGAAAAATCTGTAGTTAAATATTATGCTAAAAAACTAAGGATTACAACTAAAAGACATCTCACCAAAGAAGATATACAGATCACAAAGATGCATATAAAAAGATGAACCACATCATATGTTATTAAAGAATTGCAAATTAAAACAATAATGAGATACTATTACACACCTATTAGAATGGCCAAAATTTAAAACAGTGACACCACCAAATGTTGGAGAGGATGTGAAGCAACAGGAACTTTCATACATTGCTGGTGGGAATGCAAAATGGTACCGCTCTTTGGAAGACTTTTGGAAGTTTGGCAACTTCTTACAAAGCTATACATATTCTTACCTAATGACCCAGCCATTGTGCTTTTCGGTTTCTACCCAAAGAAGTTAAAAACTTATGACCACACAAAAATCTACACACAGGTGTTTATAGCAGCTTTATTTATAATTGCCAAATTATGGAAGCAACAAAGATGTCCTTCAGTATTCAGCACTAAAAAAAAATGAGCTATCTAACTATGAAAAACATGGAGGAATCTTAAATGCATATTCCTAAGCAAAAGAAAACAATCTGATAAGGTTACATACTATATGATTACAATTATATGACTTTTTCAAAAAGGCAAAAATATGGAGACAATAAAAAAGTCAGTGAGCACTACAAGTCAGAGGAGGCAGAGGTGAATAAGCAGAGCACAGAGAATTTTTAGGGTAATGAAAATACTCTGATTTTATAATGATGAATATATGTTCATTATACATTACATATTATACATTTGTCCAAACCCACAGAATTTACAACACCAAGAGTGAAACTTAAGTTCAACTATGGACTTTGGGTGATTTTGATGTGACACAAAGGTTCATATTTGGTAAAAAATGTATCATTCTGGTGAGTGATTTGATAATGGGGGGGCTATGTATGTAAGGGGAAAAGGAATATGAGAAATCTCTGAACCTTCCTCTCAATTTTGTTAGAAACCTGAAACGTCTCTAAAAAAATTAAGTCTTGGGGCACCTGGGTGGCTCAGTGGGTTAAAGGTCTGCCTTCAGCTCAAGTCATGATCCCAGGGTCCTGGGATAGAGCCCTGCATCGGGCTCCCTGCTCAGTGGGGAGTCTGCTTCTCCCTCTGCCTGCCACTCCCCCTGCTTGTGCTCGTACTCTCTCTGTCAAATAAATAAATACATAAAATTTAAAAATAAATAAAATAAAATAAAATAATAAGTCTTAGGGAAAGAAAAGATGCAGTATCTGGGCAGTGGTGTCTTTATAGGACTAGCCTGGCTTCAGACTTCCAACTTAGTTCCTATTTATGTAGCTTCCAAAATTACTTCGCCTTTCTTTCCAGAGATTCTGAGAGATACCCAATATTCTTTACTATAATCCTTTTCTGCTGATGCCTAGCAGAACTGGTCTTATTGCTTACAGCTGAAAACCTCAAGTGATACAGCTCTGAGATCCAATCTACCTGGAAAGTAAAGGAAGAGTTCATCATATTAACTCTGTTGAGAAAAAAAGACCGTGCCCTTGGGTGGTGATGTTGGGAATCTGGGCATCGTGGCACAGGTGAGAGTTTGGGGAACCTTAGGAGAACCTAAGAGTATGCCCACTTCCACTAAAATTCTACTGAAACTGCTCTCTGGGGCCACCTATGACTTTCTTACTGCTAAACCCAATGGAATCTCTGCTCAAGTTTGATCTTTCTGCTGTATTCAACACTGACCACTCCCTCCTTGAGGCTCTTATCTCTTGACAGAGTATTTCGAGGGCAGAGATTGAGCAGCATAATCTTTGTATTCCCAACACATTGCATTCTTCTTGACACATGGCATTCAATGAGATTTCAATGAATGAATAAATGCATATTGTATTTTTAACTACAACTAAAGGAGAGAGCTTAATTGAATAAAGCACACAGGAAATTTTAGTTGAATAGTGAAAAAATAACAGTAATTCATTTTGAGTGTGCTGAGCCCATTGTAATTATAGTGATTAATAATGGCATGTAAGCAAATTGTAAAGTAATGCAAACATATCAATGGGATTGGTCTATTTGTTAACATAGGTTGATTGATCAATTAGAGAGTAAAAAGAAAACGAAGGAGCTACAAAAACTGCATGAAGTTGTCAAGATCCCAAGGCATATCAAAGGCCTATAGCTATTCAGTTAATCATAGAGATCTTTACCTCAACAAAACCAAAAGTACCTTGCTGGTTTAACAATACCATCTCATTTTTTTGGATCTTCAAAGATCACAGACTGATTACCACATCTAGATCAAAATCTGAAGACCAAAGTGATTTTTATCTATACAAAAGCAAACCAGCTCCACGGGAGATTTATAGTTAATTAATAGTTATACCAAGATCAAACTTGCCTCAAGCTACCAGATATCGATCTCATGGACATCGAACGACTGGGAGTAGGGCTCAGAAAACTTCAGCCTGTGGACCAAATCCAGCCTCTCATCTGTTTTTGTAAATAAAATTTTATTAGAACACAGCTATGCCCTTTTTAAAATATATTGTCTACAGCTGCTTTTGCTCTATAATAGCGAAATTGAGTCGTTGAGATGGAGATAACGTGGCCCACAAAGAGCCTAAAATATTTACTATCCGGATCCTTACTGATGGTAAACATTTTGCTGACCCCTGATCAAGAATATATGGAGAAAGCAGAGAGGTCTAATTTCGATTTCTGGACTTGTATAAAGGGGCCTTGAGAATGGAGATTCTGTCTATCCTACTGTCAGAACTAAAATTTCTCCCTCACTCCCTCCCCTCCCCACCCACCCCTTCTTTATAGTTAGGGCTCACAACAGTGAACATTTTGTTTTAATTAAAATTTGTGATTAAAAACCTGTGGTATTTCTGCATGGAGCACTGGGTGTTATATGCAAACAATGAATCATGGAACACTACATCAAAAACTAATGATGTAATGTATGGTGATTAACATAACATTACAAAAAAAGAGTAAAAAAAAACAATAAAAAAATAAAATAAAAACCTATGGTATATCAGAATTCTATGTCCACTTGTCAACTCACCTAATTCTTTTTCCTAGGTTCTCACATTGTTCTCACTTGTAGAGAAACAATGGTCTCCTTTTTATCAATAATCCTTCTCCTGACAACTCTTGGTCAATCTACTTCTCTGCTCTTATTTCTGCACAAATATATATATTTTTAATTTTATTTATTTATTATTTGAGAGAGTACCAGTGTGAGCAGGGTGTGGGGAGGGGCAAAGGGAGAGGGAGACGCAGGCCCCTCACTGAGCAGCGAGCCTGATGCAGGGCTCGATCCCAGGACCTTGGGAGCATGACCTGAGCCGAAGGCAGACGCTTAACCGACTGAGCCACCCAGGGGCCCCTTTTTGCACAAATATCTTAAATGTAATACTTGCTTATGTACATTTCTTAGCATCATTTTCTTCCAGCTCACACTTGGTTAATGCATCATTTATCTGCCTCCATAGCTTTCATCATCATTCTGTACAGCTAGTTCCCTCTCGCTTTGACCTTTCCTTTAAACCTCACACTTGCATTTCCAAATGTGTATCTTCGTGTGGGTGTGTTGCTTTCCTACTCACACTTGTCTGAGTTGACATCTAAATCATTATCTCTACCCACAAAAACAAATCATAACATACACACAAAAATAGTGCAGCTATTCATTGTTTACTTTCCCTAAATCAGTTTAATGCATTGCTCTCCTACTGGTTGCCTAAGCTAGAAACAAGGGAACACTCTCAACCATCTATATCTAACCAAACTTAGAATTCTAAAGATTCTTGAATTTAAAATGTATTTAGAAATTGTCTCCTTCATATTGTTTTTATTATTCAATTTTATATTCTTGTCATTGAATAACTTTAACTTCAAAAGTTATTACAACTTTAAAAGTTATTACAAGGTTGTTGTTTTCAGTTGACTATTTCTCTAACTGATCACTCATATTGTTTCCAGACTTAACTATAATACGAATCTGATCACGAAACATCTCTGTTGAAAAACCTTCAAGATTCCCCATTAGCCCACAAAGCAAAAGCTTTGGAGTGGCATTCAAGGTTGATCACGCCCTGAGCTGCCTTCTCAGATTTATTTCCACCTAAATCCCATCATAAAACTCAAATCTAATAACATTGGATTATTTTCCATTTTCCAAATATATGCGGTGTAAGAGTTGAGCCATTCTTCCCACCTACACTCCTTCAGAGACTCTCCTAAGCACTTGAGAAAAAAAATAGGTGGTCATAGTTTGGCTGACAATTCCATTTTGGTTTGCTATGAACCCTATGCAAGCTGGCTGAAGAAGAGGGAAGGGTAAAAAGAGGATTGAGGAGATCCTGAAGAAAGAATAAGACAATTATCAGAAAGAGAAACTTTGCCGAAAGAGCAGAGTTTTGAGTTGTTTTGCTGTATGACTCCTTCCTTTGTTTTCTCATTAAATCTTGAGGAAGTCTATTTTTTAAGCAATACTCTACAGTTGGATTTATTTAAGGGCTGAAACTGAGTGGCCTGGCCTGAAGGAATACATGAGGTGAGTTGAAGCAGGCCTTGAATTCCATCCAACTATCTGTTTGCTGCCACCTTTATTTTGTAAATTTTCTTGAAAGCATGAATCACATTTTATAGTAACTGATCTCTTTATATGATTGATTTTAAGTTTAGAAGTCTCTAACCTGTATTTGTCCTTTAATTTCTATTTTAATACTATCTCTGTATTCTATTCTCCTAATCCCTTGTAGTATAATCAGCCTCACAAATGAATTGACTCCCTTCCATGGTTTTATCTCCTATGTACTGGTATCCCCGGCTTTTCAAAAGTTTGGGTTGGGGCGCTTGGGTGCCTCAGTCGGTTAGGTGGCTGCCTTCGGCTGGGGTCATGATCCCAGGGTCCTGGGATCCAGCCCTACATGGGGCTTCCTGCTCATCGGGGAGTCTGCTTCTCTCCCTCTGCTGCTCCCCCCGGCTTGTGCACTCTCTCTGTTAAATAAATAAATAGATAAATAAATAAATAAATACATAAATAAATAAAAGTTTGTGTTACTCCACTTGGGTTTTATAAAAGACCTACATTAGTCCCTGTTTTTCGTTAACCAAAAGAAATATGAAGAGGATTTTAGCTTTCATTAAAAAAAGGTGAAAGTGAAAATAGCGCTCAGCATTTTGTTTTGCAGGGACACCCTACGGAGGCAGCGGCCCTCCAGCAGCGCCACCAAGCTTTCCCCCCCAGAACTACACTCAGCATCTCAGCATCAAGGGGCCATAGCTTTGAACTGTGCCTGTATTTGTGCTTTATCTCAATTGATTTTGTGCATCTGTTAGCAAGATATGCCCTAAGGTATCTGAAAAGCCTAAGAGAGATTATTTTGGGGAGTCTGGAAATGCTCAAAAAATGTTCACATGAAATAAATGGTAATTGCTTCTTCAATATTACACCGTCTCCGCTCACAAGAGATTTCATAGAAATGCTCTACTTTCAAAGGGGGTGGGGTGGAGAGGACGTAAACCTATCACTATCACCAGTATAGCACATGCTCAGAAGCACATGCTCCTTAAGGTTCTTTATTCATTCCTTGCCTCAGAAATCAAAAGCTATTAAAATTCTTTAGCAAACAGCTGTTCCATTAGACTTCTTTCCCACTACCAAACAACTGTTGTTGGATATGACCCCTTCTCCCATCAAATAGCATTAGATATGAGACACTTTTAATGAGGCTTCTGATATTCTGTCTTTAAAGATCTCTCTTCCAGCGCACTAAATTAGAGCATGTGATTGGTATTTAAAAGAAAATCGTGCCAGACACTATTTTAACAGGGCTAATTAACAAAATCCTTATTCTCATTGTTGCTACATTCTAGTACAGGAAGAAAACAAATAAATAAAACAAGATTATATCAGACAACAAAAAGGCTATGGAGAAAAAACATTGATGTGATAGAGTGACTGATTACTTCAGATTTGTTTGAGTACTTTAAAGAAGTGAGGCAACTTGAGTTACTCTGAGATATCTGAGCTGTTACCTGCATGACAAAAGAAAGCAGTTATGGAAATATCTGAGGAAAGAGCATTTCTGACTGAGGGAATAGTTAGTTCAATGGCTCTGAGGAGGAATGAACTTGGCATGTTCCGGAAACAGAGAATGGAGAGTTCAAAATGATGACAAAGATGCAATGAATGGGGAGATCACATGACACCTTGCAAGCCAGGGTAAGGAGTATGGATCTTCTTCTATGTGAGACAGAAAGTTTTTTTAAAGGTTTTAAGCAAGGGAGTGACGAATCTGATTTACATTTTATAATGATGACTCTAGCTGCTGAGCAGAGATTAAATTGTGATGGGGCAAGAGGAAAAGCAGGAGGCTCATAAAGAAGTCTAGGCATGAAAAGATGGTGGCTTGGACCAGGCTGGTGTAGCAGAGACAGAAGTGGACAGATGTGAAATGTGTTTTGAAAGAAGGAAGAATCAGATGGATTGGGTGTGGGGGTAGGGGAGGAACAGAGAGAGGAAAGAAAGAATCAGCCAGGACTTCCATGTTTTTGGTTTAACAAAATGAGATTGGTAGGGTTGCCTGGGTGGCTCAGGTGGTTAAGTGTCTGCCTTCAGCTTGTCTTGATCCTGGCATCCTGGGATTGAGCCCCTTGTCTGGCTCCCTGCTCACTGGGGATCCTGCTTCTCCCTCTCCCTCTGCCCTACTTCCCTCCCCCCCACTCATGCTCTCTCTCTCTCTCTCTCGCTCTGCACACTCTCAAATAAATAAATAAATAAATAAATAAATAAATAAAATCTTTAAAATGAGATGATAAATATTTTAAAAAGAGCAAACTGGGGATGGAAGGACTACTGAACTTTCTTTTTGGCCATATCAAATTTGAAATGCTTATAAGACATGCAAGAGGAAATACCATTGTAGGTAGCTAGATACACAAATCTGGAACTCAGTGTCAAGGTCAGAGATGACATACAGACCTAGGACTAAATGGATACATTCAGGGAGTGTGTGTAGAGGAGAGAAGGGAAGAAAAGAGGAGAGGTCTAGAGGATATCTCCACTGATATTTAGGGGAGAGCAGAGAGGGGCTCTGTTGTGAGGCTAAGCAGAGCATGAGCTCTTCTTTCTTTCTGAGCTCCAGACTCCTACATCCAATGCCTATTTTATAATCATCTCCAAACAACCAACAAAATATCCTTTTCCTCTGTTACTGCTTGAAGAAATTCTAGGATTTTTCTGTGAGCCCCTGGTCCAATATGCTTGTTTGTTCTAAGAAGACAAATGTTTCCAATGACTTCCTTCTTTCACCTATTCTTTTCCTGTTGCAATACACACCCTAGTCATTTCCAAACTCACCATACTCTGTTCCTTGACTTTAGCGTCTGGACATTCATGCTTTCCCCTGATGGCACAAATCCTGTCGTACTTTTTGTTTCAGGGGGAGTTTTGTGTTTTGTTTAAGCATTTCATACCTCATCTTAGTAACTGAAGAGCTTCTTAAGAGACGTACTTGAGATAGAAAACCTGACCAATCAGCTAATCTTCACCACCAACTGTAAGTGTAATCTTTGGTAAATTCTTGAAACTCATTTACCTCAGTTCTAAAATATATGCTAAAAGTTATGGAAAAAATATTAAGTGTATTAATAAATGCATATAATTTGTACCTGAAGACTAGGAGTTAGATCAGATCTCTTTGTCACCTAGAGGTCTTGTCAAACACTAAGAGTTTTTATTCTCTATGATTTGGTGGTTAAGAATTATGTGCGGTACTATTGGTGGGAATGAAAGTTGGTGCAACCACTCTGGAAACCAGTATGGAGGTTCCCCAAAAAGTTGAAAATAGAGCTACCGTATGATCTAGCAATTGCACTACTGGGTATTTACCCCAAAGATACAAATGTAGTAATCTGAAGAGGCACCTGCACCCCAATGTTTATAGCAGCAATGTCCACAATAGCCAAACTATGGAATGAGCCCAGATGTCCATCGACAGATGAATGGATAAAGAAGATGAGGTATATATATATACAATGGAATACTACTTAGCCATCAAAAAAAATGAAATCTTGTCATTTGCAATGACGTAGATGGAACTGGAGGGTATTATGCTAAGGGAAATAAGTCAATCAGAGAAAGACAATTATCATATGATCTCAGTTATATGTGGAATTTAAGAAACAAAACAGAGGATTATAGGGGAAGAGAGGAAAAAATAAAACAAGATGAGATCAGAGAGGGAGACAAACCATTAGAGTCTTAATCATAGGAAACAAACTGAGGGTTGCTGGAGGGGAGGGGATGGGGGATGGGGTAACTGGGTGATGGACATTAACAAGAGCCCGTGATATAATGAGCACTGGGTGTAACTGATGAGTCACTGACCTCTACCTCAGAAACCAATAATCTGTTATATGTTAATTAACTGAATTTAAATTTTAAAAAATGAAAAAAAATAAAACTAGAAAAAAAAGAACTTTGTGAGAAAAATAATCTAGTAATATCAATCTCTTCATCCTCTCGCTTACTCCAATTCTCATCTTCCAATGTGAAAGTCATTGTTACAACCATTGCCTGCATATAGTTGGTGCTTAAGAATTGTATTGCAGTGAGACATTTTGGGTGTGAAGACTCTACTATACCAAGTGTTGCCAGAGGAGCAGTAACCCCAGTCAGTTTTACTGTTTTACTTAGGACCATATTGCTAAAACCAAGCACCCATCCCCTTCATCCTACTCCAAGGACATGGTTTCCAAAGTGGGGTGTGCAAAAAAACCATGTGGAGCAAGAATAAAATAGCAAACTTGGCACATATTTATTTTGTGTCTAAAAAGTATGAAGGTATTTATACTTTTCTAATACTTAATGCACTGACTGACACTGCTGACCTCGATGTTCCACAAGTCAAACCCACCAGCATGTACAGTAGGCCCAGCAGGGGTTGTCATGGAGGTGATCAGAAGCTGATTGGTTTTCTATGTGTTGTATGTACCAGAATTGCTGTGCTACACAGAACGTTGTCACTGTGGTTCATTTTTATAAGATTAGATCCTTAAAATAATAACAGAGGTTTTGTATACTTTGTCAAAGACAACGTCTGACCACGAAAATCTCTTGACCACACGGTAGCCAGTTCACTGGTTCTCTCATAGAAGCTTTTGTCCAACTAAAAGCTGACTAACACTTATCTTTAAAAAACTTGACAAGGGGCACCTGGGTGGCTCAGTTGTTAAGCGTCTGCCTTCGGCTCAGGTCATGATCCCATTGTCAGGGGATCCAGCCCTGCATGGAGCCCCGCATCGAGCCCCCCATCGGGCTCCCTGCTCCGCGGGAAGCCTGCTTCTCCCTCTCACACTCCCCCTGCTTATGTTCCCTCTCCCGCTGTGTCTCTCTCTCTCAAATAGAATCTTTAATAAATAAATAAATAAATAAAATTACGTTAAAAAATAAATAAAAATACTTGACAAATGTGCCCAATATGCTGACCTTTTCTTTTCTTTTTTTTTTTAAGATTTTATTTATTTATTTGAGAGAGAGAATGAGATAGAGAGAGCATGAGGGGGGGGTCAGAGGGGGAAGCAGACTCCCCGCTGAGCAGGGAGCCCGATGCGGGACTCGATCACGGGACTTCAGGATCATGACCTGAGCTGAAGGCAGTCGCTTAACCAACTGAGCCACCCAGGCGCCCCTATGCTGACCTTTTCTATGAATACAAGTGACTGTCAGATATTTTTGAAAACAAAATAATACTCTTAATCAGTTTCTTCAAGGTAAAGGTGACATTTTCGATAATGGAGAAACTGCTGTTCAAAAGACATTTGTGCTACAGAGAGCATTTTGAAAATAGTTACTTGGAAATGTTCCATTGTTCTGTAATTTTGTTGCTGAAAACAATTTAAATGTAAAACTTTTAATATCTGTACACTTAAGAATGTGGAAATAGAGTTTTTAAAATGGTTTTTAAAAATCTTCCAAATGAGTAGTTTTGATGGGTTTTGAACCCATTTCTTAAAAATAGAAAAATGCAATAAGTTCTGATTAGTTTCTAAGAAAAACTGACTGATAATTGGGGATGATACATGTTTGCTAGCTGAATTTCAATGAAACCCTTTGCATAATTGGGGATGGGATTAAAAAATAAGTATCATGATTTAGCAAACACAACTAATGGTGCACTTCTTCCATCTGGCTGTACTTATTTTTGTGAGATAGCTCTTTCAGCTAAAATAGCCATTAAAACCAACAGGGAATAAACTGAACTTAGAAACAGACCTCTGAGCCACTATATCATGAGGTATTAAACCAAGATTTTTTAAAATTGATGATGCATTATCAACCAAATTGCTCTCAGCAGAAAGGGCAAAGAGGTTGTTGAACCACTGATAAACAGAATGAAATAGTATGAAAACTATTATTTAGTTAATCTTCTTTTATCTCATCATTCTTAATTTCTATTTTGTTTGTTCTATAAAGTACATATTATTGTAGACCATTATTAAATACATATAATTAATAATTATGTGATTATAATGTATGAGGAACATTTAACATTTTTTATCAGGAGTGCAAAATCAAAAAGAAATCTGGAGATCACTGCTTTAGTAGAGCCAATCCCATGATGTCTCAGATTCCTGTTTACCTCACTCATCTTTGGAAGTACAAATGGCCTTTATCATCCACTACAACCTGCTGTTCCATTCCCATACTGCTTTGCAGTCTTCTTCTTTTTTTTTTTAAAGATTTATTTATTTATTTGAGAGAGCGAGAATGAGAGAGAGTACATGAGAGGGGGGAGGGTCAGAGGGAGAAGCAGGCTCCCCGCCGAGCAGGGAGCCCGATGCGGGACTCGATCCCGGGACTCCAGGATCATGACCTGAGCCGAAGGCAGTTGCTTAACCAACTGAGCCACCCAGGCGCCCTGCTTTGCAGTCTTCTAATCTGAATGAATCCCAGTCCCATCTCAATCTTTCCACTCTGCCCTCTAAAAATCCTGGGTCAGGGTCAACAAACCTCTTACGGTAGCTAATCTCCATGGATGGCTCCCAGCGGATCACATCTCCTGGCACTGACAATATTGTGAGTTTCCTGCCTGGAATCTGGATGGCCCTGTGACTCACTTTAATCAGTAGACTATGGCAGAAATGAGGCTACGCCAGTTCTGGTCTCAAGAAGGTCTGGCGGCTTCCATGTTTGTGCTTTTAGGAGCTCTGAGCTGCCACTTTAGAAGTCCAGCAACACTGCTGGGAAGTTCAGGTGGAGAGGGAGAGACCCTGAGACTACAGAGAAGTGGGGGGAACTAGCTGTCCCTAGCTTTCCAGTCACCCCCAGTAAGGCACCAGATATGTGAACAAAGCAACTTGGATTTTTCAGCCAAATCAAATCCCAGGTGACTTCAACCCTATCTGACATCATAAGAATTGGAAGAATCACCCAGCTGGGCCCAGTCAACCTGTAGTATCTCAAGAGATAATAAAATTATTACTGTAAGCCACTGAGTTGTGGCATGGTTTATTAAGAAGCATTGATGACAAAATCCTCTGTTACATTCTTAATCTTCCAGAAACTTTCCCTTCCATCTTTCGACTGAAAACTCACTTTCCAGTTGAGGACATTTTACCCTACAGCCCTCTCAAGTGACAGCTGTTTTTCCCCTCACACCCCACCTATGACAGGGCCAATAAACTGGGTAGGTATTCTCCTTGCTCCCCACTGTCCTCCTGCAGAGACCTCTGCTCTCTTGAAGCTTATGCCATCTGTCTGTATCCCTCCTAAATCATGCTGCTGCCATCTGCTGATCTCTTGGCCATTCCTTTTACTCAAAGATAACCTAGCCCCTTGGCTCACACTCCATTCCTCCTTTTGTCATTGTACTCTGTAATTCCAACATCCATGTGAGTAAGTCAGCCTATAACCTTCCTCTCAGTTCCTTGACTTCTTAAGTGTTCCTCTCCTCCAGGACGCCTGGGTGGCTCAGTCGTTAAGCGTCTGCCTTCGGCTCAGGTCATGATCCCCGGGTCCTGGGATCGAGCCCCGCATGGGGCTCCCTGCTCCGCGGGAAGCCTGCTTCTCCCTCTCCCACTCCCCCTGCTTGTGTTCCCTCTCTCATTGTGTCTCTCTCTCTGTCAACTAAATAAATAAAATCTAAAAAAAAAAAGTGTTCCTCTCCAGCCACCTGCTCCCATGGTCATACTCTAGAACTTATAAACCGAACCACCTCTGAAATACGTATTCCAAATATCTCATCCTCTTACCTCACACGTGCTATTAACTGCACAGAAACAGTTCTTTGGCCACATCAGAATCTCCAATAAACAATGAAATGTTGAAGGAAATAACACAATTAGACTAAACTATATTTTTTCAGTGATAACTACAAACCTCATATGGATATTCAACACTGCCCTCAATACTACTTAATTTCTGCATTCAATTTGCATTCATAATTTTGGACACAACTACTTTATGCCATCTCTTCTCTCCTCAAATCTATCTCCCCTGCCTTTCCCCAGCCCTCCACTGATGTTGCCCCTCATGCTTCATAAATAAAATAGAAGTTATTCGATGGAGACTCCCCATCTTCCTGACATCAAATCTACCACCCCCCACCCTCCCCACCCCCATATCTGTATCTTCACTTCTGTTACAGAGATTTACTTCAGGTGACTGTCTCTCAGGCCCATCAGCCCACTGAGAGCTCTGGGTCCCATCCCCTCTTGCCTTTCCAAAGGTTTTGTGCCTCCAACTATTCTGTCTACGTTGCATCACTGAGAGAGCATCCACTTCAGTGTAAAAACAAAAAAATATTTTTAAATCCTATATCCCCCTTATTATGCCACTTCTCTGCTCATCTCTGCAGAAGTACTTCTTTTAAAAATGCACACAAGCAATCACCTACTAGCTCTTCTTCAAACTTTCAATCTGGCTTCACTTCCCAGGATTCACAAAAATTATTCTTACAGAATCACCCACAGTCTTCTCATTGCCAGATCCAATGAATATGATTCTCTTGCCTTCTTATTTCTCTCTCAGTTTTCCCCGTTTGAATACAAGACATCACCATCGATCCAGTCACTTAGAACCAGAAATCTCAGCTGTAATTAGCCTTAATTACTTACACTTAATTCTTCCTTGACTCTCTCGCCTGAATCCAAGTCATCAACAAGTCCAGCCTTTCTACCACTACACCTCTAACCCTTTTGCTTTTCTCCGTCTTCACTACAACAGCCTGGCGCAAGCCACACCATCTCTCACAGATCTCTCACCATTGGCTCTTCATTATTCACAGCAGCCAAGGTGATCTTTCCAAATTGTAAATTGTCCTTAAAATGAAATTCAAACTCTGTATCATGACCTATGAGACCCATCTGATGGGATTATAAGGGTGATGTTTATCCTTCCCCTCCACTCCACACAATTCATAGAAAGGAAAGAACCTTCTCTCTGAAGGAAGAAAATTATGGAAATATTCCTGTTTTCTCTCAGCAACTACCCCCTCCACTCTCATCCTTAGTAAGCCTTCCTTCCCCTGAGACATAGAATTATCTCACTGGTGAGTTGGCGAAAGGGAATGGAGAATGTGTGGCCAGAGATTTCTGGGGTTCTGTCCTTCAGAATGGCTTGATTCTCCTCTGCCCTTTAGTAAGTAGCCTGCCCGTGGAGCGGAAACCTGCAGTTCAGCTCTGTTTGGGACAACAGGTTTGCTGGTTTGTCCAGGGCAATGGCAGGAGGAGTATAGGAAGCCCATTCGGCTCCACTCCCCCATCAGCTGAATCTGTAACAGAGCTGCTAGTTTGACCTCCATCTAATCGGACTCCTATCTCACTTGGTTTTAAATTCTGGGATAACACAGTGGGCTTTTATTTATTGGCACCTATTAAAACCCCCAGTTCTGCATTATTTGACTTTTCACTACCTCTGCAACTTCATTTTTTGCCACTCTGTCCTACTTATTATGCTTCAATTATTCTGGTCTTTTTTCACTTCCTAAAACACAGCCACAATTTTCCTCCTCGGGATTTTTGCACTTGCAGCTCACCCTGCCTGAAAAGTTTCCTACACTGGTTTTTTGCATGATCTGTTTTTTTCCTACACTGGTTTTTTGCATATCTGCTTCTAGTCTTCAGGTCTCAGATTAATTATCTTGTTCGTAGAGTGGCCTTCCCACATAATGGTACATCAAGTTACTTCCTCACTGCCATTTTTGTCTGTTACAGCTCCTTATCCCCTTTCCTCACAGTACTTCCCACATGTTTGTTTTGTTTATGTAGTTGCTTGTTTGTCCTCCTTACTCAAATGTGCTCAATGAGGAAACAAATATTCATCGTTTTTTTAAAAAGATTTTATTTATTTATTTGAGAGCAAGAGCTCCAGAGAGCACGAGCAGGGGGACAGACAGAAGGAGAGGGAGAAGCAGGCTCCCCGCTGAGCAGAGAGCACAAAGCGGGGCTCAATCTCAGGACCCTGGGATCATGACCTGAGCCGAAGGCAGAAGCTTAACCAACTGAGCCACCCAGTCACCCCACAAGTCTTCATTGTTAACTGCTATATCCCCAAATCTTAGCTCACAGTAGGCTAGTATTTGTTGAATAAACGACTGACTACATGAAAATAGCAACTTAGAATTAATATCTAGCTTGCTGATCTGATAATTACAAAGTGTTAATGCCAACAGATTTCCATGTGAATTTTTCATATTCCTATAATTGTTTTGTTCCCAGAAAACTGGGAATTGGTTTGTTTATCATAAAAATCGGATTTCGAAAGAGCAAATGCCTTAGAGAGATGACTATGTCAAGAACACAGGAGTCAATCAATGATGCTTATTGAGAACTTATACATATTGAACTATTACTAGGTTCTAGGAAGGGAAATAAACATAAAAAAGTGGATCTGGATAGGTGGATTGGGAAAGACAAAAACCCATGAAATGATTAAAGCATGCATACATAATTAAAAGTTAGAAATCTGTTTTCCAAGCATGATTAGAGAATTAGTTAATAAATTATCAAGTATACTCACATATACATTTCACATATGTATCATCTATACATATAGGTTTTTATTAATTTTCATACAGTTGATATAACAAAGTAAATTTAATATTAACTACTCAGGTAAGTAGAATAATGCCTCCCCCACCCCCAAGATGTCTATATCTAAGTCCCTAGAACTTGTGAATATGTTATTTTACATGGCAAAAGGGACTTTGCAGATGTGATTAAATTAAGGATCATGAGATGGGAAGATTATCCTGCATTATCCTAGCGGGCCTGAGATAATCATGAGGGTCCTTACAAGGGAAAGAAAGAGGCAGGAGAGCAGGAGAAGATGTGATTGCTAGCTGGAAGGAGCATACAAGCCAAGCAACATGGGCAGCCTCTAGAAGCTGGAAAAGGCGAGGAAACAGATCCTCCTCTAGAGCCTCCAGAAAGGAATGCAGCCCTGTCGACACCTTGATTTTAGCCCAGTGAGCTCTGTTTTGGACTTGTGACCTCCAGAACTATAACATAATAAATCTGTGTTGTTCGAAGTCAATAATTTTGTGGTAATTTGTTACAGCAGGCATAGGAAAGAAATACAAGTACATTAGCAAACTTTATTCAGTCTTTAATAGTTCAGAATCTTGCGGCCCCTCAGGATCATAGTTATAAAAATCATTTATTAGTGAACTGTAGGTAAATAGATATGCTGGTTAATGAAGCTTTTCTACTCCAAAGTCTGCATGAACCAGTTTTTTATTACAGGAGCTTTATAAACACTAAGAATTGCTTGATCAGGGTTGGGTGAGATTAAATTAGGATATGTCTCCTTAAGGAAGTCTTTAGGTGAATTTTAAAGTGGATAAAAGAGGGCGCCTGGGTGGCTCAGTTGGTTAAGCGACTGCCTTCAGCTCAGGTCATGATCCCAGGGTCCTGGGATCGAGTCCCGCATCGGGCTCCCTGCTCTGCGGGGAGCCTGCTTCTCCCTCTCCCACTCCCCCTGCTTGTGTTCCCTCTCTCGCTGTGTCTCTCTCTGTCAAATAAATAAATAAAATCTTTAAAAAAATAAAAAAATTAAAAAAAAAAAAGTGGATAAAAGAGGACCCCTGAAAAGGAAATGATGGAGACTATGAGAGGATCTGGAAAAATCCTGAGAATAGAGAAAATGGTCAATCACTGGTGATTTGAGCTACACATAAGTATATGAAAGAAGAAGGATAATCTAATCAAAACTCCTCTTTTTGTATTATTTATTTTTATTTAAAAGGCTACTCTCAAAATGCTTATATATGTTTCACAAGAGGAAAGTATGATTATAAGCCTTTGGCATAGATTATTTCAGAATAGCTTCTGTTAATTCTGAAAAGAAAATTATTCCTAGATAAAAACTAAACCAGGGGCACCTGGGTGGCTCAGTCATTAAGCGTCTGCCTTCGGCTCAGGTCATGATCCCAGGGTCCTGGGATGGAGCCCCGCATCGGGCTCCCTGCTCCGCGGGAAGTCTGCTTCTCTCTCTCCCACTCCCCCTGCTTGTGTTCCTGCTCTTGCACTCTCTTTCTCTGTCAAATAAATAAATAAAATCTTAAAAAAAAAAAACTAAACTAAACCAGACATGTAACTTTGCTAGTGTAGAGAAGTAGGTAAAATAAAATATAGGTGTTTCTTCCTCACGCAATGTCATAGTGGAGGTGAGATTAGGGGTTAGGAAACAGGTTGAGATGAGGCAGTGTACTAAAATGGAAGGGGTGTGGACTTTGAAATCAAACAGACCTGGTTCAAATTCCAGCTCTACCTTTTCTTGGTCATGTGACATTAGACAAATTAGTCAAAATATTTTGTTTCTCCATTTCCTTATTTTGTTTTTGTTTTTGTTTTCCATTTCCTTATTTGTAAAATACCTAACTCATAGGGTTAGTATTAGAGGTTAGTATTACATGAGAGTTTCTTTTTCTTATCTTTTCTTTTTTTTTAAGATTTTATTTATTCATTTGAGAGAGAGAGTGAGAGTGCACAAGTAGGGGGAACGGCTGAGCAGGGAGCCCGATGCGGGGCTCTATCCCAGGACCCTGGGATCATGACCTGAACCGAAGGCAGACGCTTAACGACTGAGCCACCCATGCACCTCTACATAAGAGTTTCTGACACAGAAATAATCCCAAGAGCATCAAAACTAATGTTAATTATTCCCAGTTTTGCCTTAGGCCAGTTCAGGGTCAGAGGAATGAAATGTTTTAAGACTTGGAGAATTTCTCAAGCAAGTCGGTAACCACGTGTGTACGTGGGTAGGTGGGGTAGAGAGTGAGATAATTTTAGGTAGTAGAGCTAAATGCCTCTTTCAGAACCAAGCACCATGAAAAAAAAATTCCTTACATTTGAAAGGCAGTTCATTGTTTCTCCCCTTGACAAATATAATTTGTTTTTACAAAGAATTGAGAGTGAGAGACAAAGTGAACTGCCCCAAAAGACAAAATTAACTAGCACAGACAGAGGTCGTTAAAGTTAGAATGGGACTCAACATTTTTGTGTCTTGAACTCTCTTTCCCTCTATGGCATTGTACTCAACCATCAGTTCTCTTGGTGTTCTGAAGCCACCCATTTGTTTTACTTTGGCACAACTTTCTCATTATTGTGAAATGTGGAACATACAATGAGGTGAGTAGACTGGGTAAGGAGTCTGTAAACTGAGACCTCATCTTTCTCTAAGCTGGTATCTTGCTAATGAACTCTTACGGACTGACTTAAACTCAAAGTTTAGAGGAAGGAAAGGAAGTAAAATTTACCTATACTTATCCAGTAGTCTAAAAACATAGAATTATAACAAATCCTTGCATATTATGATTTCAAATCCTAGATGCATAGCAAGCTTCTAACCCCCTTTTAAATGCAATAGAATGGCAAAGCCAATTGAAATTAAAATAGGCTATCATTTCAAGAATAAATGAACCTATATCCTAATCAAAAGTAGCTGTGTTAAATATTTGCAAATAAAATATTATAGTAATGCAGAGATTCTGTCTTTTTGTAAATTTCAGAGATGCAGGAACAAAAAAATAAAGACAATGAAGAAAAAGACAATCTTCAAATAAAGATATTTTACAACGTAGTAGTATTTTTTAATTTGATGAAGTCACACAAAATATAAGGTAATTTCCCTCAACACATTTATGTACACATTATTGCAGTGAGGATTAGAATCAGAGAGGTTTAGATTTTATTTTATTTATTATTATTATTTATTTTATTTATTTATTTGACAGAGAGAGACAAGCAAGAGAGGGAACACAAGCAGGGGGAGTGGGAGAAGGAGAAGCAGGCTTCCCGTGGAGCAGGGAGCCCAATGCGGGGCTCGATCCCAGGACCCTGGGATCATGACCTGAGCCGAAGGCAGACGCTAAACAACTGAGCCACCCAGGCGCCCCACCAGATTTTATTTATTTATTCATGAGAGACAGAAACAGAGGGAGAAGCAGGCTCCCAAGGAGCAGGAAGCCCGATGCGGAACTCGATCCCAGGACCCTGGGACCATGACCTGAGCAGAAGGCAGACGTTTAATGACTGAGCCACCCAAGCGCCCCAAGGTTTAGATTTTAATTCTGCTTCCTTTATTTACTAGTTAAGATCCTAAGTTAAATTATTTAACCTCTCTGAACATGTTTCATCAGCTGTAGAGCTGAGATGATAATACCTCACTAATAGTGCTGTTATATTATTTAAAATAAGCAACTACACAATACCTAATTAGTCACCAAACCAATACCACTTCCTTAATATTTCTCAAGACTGTCCATTACTGGGGCGCCTGGGTGGCTCAGTCGGTTACACATCTGCCTTCATTTCAGGTCGTGATCCCGGGGTCTTGGGATTGAGCCCTGCTTTGTGCTCTCTGCTCAGCGGGGAGCCTGCTTCTCCCTCTCCCTCTGCCTGCTGCTCTGCCTACTTGTGATCCCTCTCTCTCTGTCAAATAAATAAATAAAATCTTTAAAAAAAAAAAGACTGTCCATTACTCTATCCCCACTGCTTCTATTTTAGTTCAGCTCACACCTAGAATATTACAACAGTTTCCCAGCCTCCAGTCTCAACCTCATTCTTAGCCACTTTCCACTTTGCAACTATTAAAATATAAATTTAACTATGATATTTTCAAACTTTAAACTTTCAAGCCCTTCAATAACTCCCTGCTACCATCAGGATAATATCCAATACCTCATCTCAGCCATCAAAGCCTTGTAAGATTTGATCCATCTTGTCTACTTAACCTTTTCCCTTTCCCCAAATCTGTTCGCACCTCACCCCAGCCATTGCTTGCAGATTCCTCAAGCCAAAACTGTGTCTTATTCACACTTGTGTTCCTAAATCCTAGGGAGCATGGCACATGCTGTCAACAAATATTGCTTTCTTTAACCTATTACATCTTTTCCTGCCCGTATACTGTTTTCATCATGTTATTCCATTTCTCAGAAACTTTCAATGCCTCCCTATCTCTTACCTTATCAAGTTTAAATTCCTTTGCTTGGCTTTTTCAACCCCTCACGATCTGTCCCTCATGCTAAATTTCTAATCTTATTTCTAACTGTGCCCCAATATGTACCCGTTTTTATGGCCTTACAAATATGACATATCTATGCCTTACCTCATGCTGTTTCTCTTGTCATAGACACCTTTCTTCCAACATCTCTCCACAAAAGTTCTATCCATCCATATCCTCTCCTTATGAAGCCATCTTTGACTAATTATTTTTTATATGTCAGCACTCACAGATTTAGGAGATTTTCTAATAGGAAGAGCCTTTAAAAATGGACTGGTCCCTATTTTTGTTCCACACGATATGCACCTATAGTTATCTCTTATAGCACTTAGCATAGTGCTGAGCTCAGAACAGATGCTCTTGTAGGGCTTTGTCCCATCTAAAAAATGTATACAATCTAGGGCTATAGTTGTTTGCAGTATGTAGATATTAGTCAGTTTGAGGTGACAGACTATGAAAAAAGAAAATTTTAATTTCATATTTAGAAAATGGCTAACATATTAAGTAAATAAAAGATATGTGGGGATAGATAGGGTTACAGTGGGCCAGGGGTTGAGACATTTCTGTTGTTCAAACCTAAACTGGCCTAAGCTCACAGAGGTATTTTGAAAATAAAGAGTTTAGGTAGAAGACTGTTCACTGCCCACTCATTTTTTATCCCTGCAACGTTCAGTTAACTACTCCAGTGAGGTTCCCTTAAATGATATTCAGAACGTCGCCGTGGTAAAGAAGAGGCAATCAGTTCCCCATTATTCTTTTAAAGAACATTCTCTTCTTTCGACTTCCTCTTGCTCTGCCCCTCCCATACAATTCCTTTAAAGAACTTAAATCATTTTTTAACCTCTTTAAGATTACATGCATCAATGAGGTAAGTTATATTACAAACCTTGCCAAAGTGTAGTGATTGTGAGCCTTTCTAATAAACATTTTCTTTGATCTTTCTCCCCCCACCGCCAACAGCTATCTGCCTAATCATAAACCAATTTTGAAAAAAAAACTTGATATACAAATACATTTGTGATACTTAATATATTTTTTTAGATAGAATTTGAAAGCCTCTGCATTGTGCCAAAATGTCCTCCTTTATTTTGCAGCAGGTCTAATGAAATCCTGACTATTGCCTAACCTGGAGCATGGACACTAGTAGATTTATTTCTGGAAAACTCTGACATCCAGAGAATATTTTCTAGCTATTTATGTAATCAGTGACTCGAGGTATCCTCAAGGCAATTTTTCTAATATGTAAGCTTTTTGAGGGCAGGGGCCATAGTTTATTTTTTATCACTAGTGCCTAATATAGTAGGCACTCAGTCAATCTGTATTGACTGAGTGAATAAATTAGTACAAAGACCAGTCTCCACCCAGCAGAAGACTCATAGTTTAATACAGAAGACAACACAAATAGCAGCTGTCATCATTATCGTCATTAAAAATATTTATTGAATAATTTTACTTGGTAAGGCACTAGAGTTTATAAAAAAGAATATTAACATCATTCTCTCTTTCAGGATAAAAACTTTGAAAGAATGAAAAGACTTTCATTCATACAACAAATTTTTATTGAGCACTTGCTATGTTCTAGAATTGTACGGGCACTGGGGATACAATGGCAAATAAGACAGACAAAAATCCCTACCTTTGGGGAGCTTAAATTAAAATGGGGGTGAATACCAATAAGCAAAATATCCATTATTTTAGTGATAAGTGCTAAGGAAAAAATTAATATGGAATTCAGGATATGAAGTGGGAGTGTTGAAGTTTTAGATAAAATGGCTAGGGAAGTCCTCATGCAAATAACTTTTGAATAAAAAGAAGGAAGAAAGTAAAGATATGAAACAGTCGTATTTCTAACACAGGAGAAAAAGGTGAGGTGAGGACAACTAGCGCTATGTGTGAAAGGGTAGATGTTACAGTGGCCCACTTCCACATGTAGCATTGAGTATTGGGTCTCACTACCATCATACACCAGTGCTTTGGGACTCACTGTACACAATATGCCTAGACAGCCATGTGGTTTTAATTGGTAGGAGTGCTGAGGGAATGGTTTGTAGATTGAAGCAGAACCAAAAAAGCACTTAAACTAGTGTCAGGTGGGAGGTCATAAAGCTGCTTCAGCAGCTTTTGCTAATTTGAATTCGTACATCCAAATGAAAGATAGAAGATGCTCCTAGAAATTATTGTAATATGTAATGAGAAAAGAAAGCAGGAAAAATGAAGCAAGTGAATTTGAGAATCTGGAAGAGATTAATGAGTGTTAAGTAAAGAGAAAGACAAAAAATAGGACCAGCAATGCAAAGGCCCAGTCGTGATCTGGAGAGCTCCAAAATGAATGTGGAACATGGTAGGGGTGTGTGTGTATGTGTGTAACTTGCATTGGTGTTTTATGGATTGAGTCGTGTCCCCAGCAAATTTGTATGTTTAAGACCTAACACCCAGTATCTCAGAATTTAACCTTATTTGGAAATAGGGTCATTGTAGATATAATTAAAGATGAGGTCATACTAGAGTAGTTGGGCCCCTAATCTACTAATGATCGATGTCCTTATAAGAAAGGACACCACATTTGAACAGACATGCCACATGAAGATTGTGGAGTTATGCCACCACAAGCCAACGACCTATCAGAAGCTAGGAGAGGCCTGGAAGAGATCCTTCCTTAGTGCCTTCAGAGGGAGCATGGTCCTGACAACACTTTGAGACTTCTGGCCTCTGGAACTGTGAGACAATTTCTATTGTTCTGAGTCACACAGCTTGTGATACTTAGTTACAGCAACCCTAGGAAACCCACTTAGCACGTAAGATTATTTTAAGGCCAACACCAAAAGCATCCTTCTATCACAGAAAGGGAAAGAGTGCCTAAGAGTGATGTGCCTGATTGTCTTAGGGATCACAAGGGCCTAATAGCATGGACGTCTGTAGTTAAATTGTATTTTCTTGTTTTACCAAGCCTCTCTTTTTAATTACCGTGTTTCATTTTTGTTTTTAGAAAACTCACATAAAATCTGCTCTGCTTAACTAATTACAAGGCACTTCTGACCTGTGTGCTTGTAGTATCATACAAACGGTAACTGATCTGACCGTAAGAGCGGGGTCACGGCTTAAGGGAGGGAAGCGCCTTTTCTCAGCATTGAATTTAAAAAGTTGAAAGGGAAGAGCAACCTCGATTCAGCTATACAGCATCTCTCTCCCACAGGTTGTACTGCTGACTGCGGCCCTCGCCCCTGCAGGAGGGCGGTCGTTGCTGTCTGGGGCGAGCGACCTGACTCCTCACAACTAGGAGGGGTCAAGGCAAGACAGGGTATGGAGAAGAGTAAGGTTTCCTTCGGCCTCCTCCCGCAGGGCAGAGGAGCGAAAACCAGCCCCGCCTTACGCGCATGCTCAGTCGGGAGGGCGCCGTCCACAGAGAGCGCCCCGGCTCAGGTTTTCCCCGCAGCTGGGGAGGTCCCGGGAACCGGCCGCGGCCGGGCGAACCGAGGAAACTCTGGCCGGCTGGCTGGGCGGGGCCGCCGCTCACTCAGCCCGACTTTCATTTTCCTGCCTTGGTAACCTTGCTCCCGCCACCGTCAAAGGGAGCGGGGTGGAGCTGTGCACCCCGTAGGGTGGAGCCCGAGGGCACCCAAGTTAAATGGCTTTTCAGGCGTCTCGGGGGGTTGGAAGGCCGCGCTTCTGGAGGAAGAACACACTCCCTGAGAAAATCCTGGGGCGGTCACTGTTCTCGACTGCCCAGACCTCTGTTTTTAAACCAGCCACAGCCAGGACAACCCCAACTGTCCCACTGTTGTCCCCGCTAAGATTAAGAGCCCTCCCAGAGACCACCTTCCTGCTCTGTGCCCAGCGGGCCCATAGGCTGCTTTGAAAACGGGCGTCCTCAGGTATCTATCTCCCAGAGGCGCCGGCTTCATCGCCATACGTCCATTCCAGCTTCGTTTCAGGATGTCGGCTCTGCTTCCCCACCACCTTCCCGGGTCTGAGGCGGCCCAACGTCTCCTCCGGGAAATTCCCGCCTGTGCAGCTGGGTTGTCCTATAATGAACAAGGGCCCGTTTTCCGGGTGTGGGTCAGAGAGCCAGCCGGTGCAAGCCAGACAGTAGCACTCGGGACTCAATATCCCCGCGCTCTGCCTTCTCCGGGCCCACCCACCGCACCTCAGGCGGTCGCCATCAAGCTGCTCCGCAGCGGCTGCAGCTGGTCCACAAACACGCCCACCCGAACGCTCAGATTCACTTGCCTCGGGAGGCGGTGGCGGCGGCGGCGGCGGGGGGGGGG
>NC_058404.1:123054614-123170751 GCF_002201575.2 Neomonachus schauinslandi | reverse complement strand
CCCCCCGCGGGTCCCTCCCTGGCTGCGGGAGAGACAGAGGTAGAGGGAGGACACAGCGCCGCGCCGCCCGCACCGGAGACCTTCGCCTCGCCCTGCAGGCTCCTCACCCTCTGGGAGAAACATGGGTAAGTCATCCTTCCTCCCCCGTCATCGCCTGACATTTTTCTCTTTCTCGGCGTGTTGCAGGGTGGGAAGCATTTCTCGCGCAAAGTTGCCGGATTTCTCAAAGCCACGGGTGTAATACAGTGGCTCTTCCTCCGGGGAGAGGCGGCGCACGCGGAACGCACGCCGGTCCCCGGGCTGGGAGGGTCCCGAGCGCGGGGTGGGGTCGGACCGCCGCCCGGCTCTCGGGCACCTCGCTGCCGCGCCTCCCCTCCTCCATTCTTCCTGCCCGAGCCGGTGCCCGGGCACCGCGGAGGCTGCCTCGCGGGCTAGCATCCTCTGCTCCATCCCCGTTTCTCCGGAGGCCACCCTCTTCCTTTCCCCGGCGTCTGCTGGTGTGGAGGCTCGGTCGGACCGCGAGACAGAACACTTCGTGTAACTTCCGTGTCAGGGCGACCTTTCCCCATCTTGGGGACTGTTCATCCCGAGGCGGGGAAGTGCGAGCAAGTAGTTTGTCAGGGCGATTGTACAACCTGCATGGAAATTATTTTTGATGGGGGAGAACGGACAGCCTCATAGGTTGAAAGGATGACTTGTCAGAGGCCACGAGGAACGTGAGGAAGGATGGATAGAACCGCTAGCTGTTGAATTAGTGTTGGGTGACTACAATGTGCAATATTCTTGTGCTCAACCCATTTTTTTGGTTCCTTCGCCTGTCTACTGTAGGAGGAAACGCACCCTGTAACGTGTTACCGAACTTACATGTTAGTTATTCTTTCCCAGCTTCCCCTGCCTAAATCTACATAATCTGATTTTAGTTCCTTTGTATGGATGGTTAATCTCAAGAAACTGTTTGGGGTGAGATATTTAAAAGCAAATGTATTTTCTAAAACTACATATGATTTATCCTAATTTTTTTTTCATAACGTATTGCTTAAGTTCAGTAATTACAAAAACGTCTGATGAGTTCTGTAATTAAAAGACGAATTTTTTTTAATAGTAGCAATTTGGAATACCATACTTCTACATGTAACAAGTTTGCTTCCACTCCTATCATAATTTCCTCTTTTTAAAATTTGCTCCATTGGCATCTGTCAACTCGGACTTTCCCACCCCTTCTGTGCAAGTTATTTTAAGCCTAAAATGAATGTGGTTCTTTCATCTGTCAATACAGTGCTCAACACGTCTAGAGTTCAGTCATGACAACTCAGAATCCTCAAGGAAGTATCTAAATCTAGAAATGGTGTCGATAGAGCTTACTGGAAAAGCAGATGCTCCAAGCTCTGTTTCAGACCTTTGGCCATATATTGGGAAGAGGCTAGTGTTGCAGGAGGAGGTGGTATGAATGAAAAATGAATCTATGGCCCTGAATTTTATTTTCAGTTCAGTTTTTTTTTCCCTTTTAATGTACTATTGGTGTGCTGAACAAATTTATATAAAATTGGATGACCCATATTTACCTAGCTTTTCCCTAGGAGTAGAATTTTAAATAAATATTAATTCAGATTACTGGACACGTTGTGAATTTTCCTTGAACATACAAAAATTTTCTCCTTAATTATAGGGCACAAGTTTGGCTTGTAAAATACATTTATCCATGTTTCAAGGTGAGCTAAAAAATCCATTTAAATAAAATTTTAACTTAACTTACATGTTGAATCAATCTTTTCAGTGGAAAAAAATTCAGTCCTGTTGCAATACTTATGAATAAAAATACTTAAATTTATTTAAAAATGATTGATCTTCAAAATCTTGAATGTTATTGCTTGATTTCAAACAATGGTCAGGTAGAAACCCATCTCTCATTTGAAGCTTCTAAGATACTCTTTAATTAAAGAAGTCTCCTCATAGCACTCTGTACCTTGTTGGAGGCTTTTTAGAACTTACATAATCTGCCTTATAATGGAGTGGTTTATGTGTGTGTGTTGTGCACTTAGTCATGAGTTCCAGAAGATGTAAATTATGTCTTATTAATTTTTGTGTACCCCACAATGCTTTCCACATAGTAGATATTCAATAAATCTTTGTGAATTCACTGTTGAACTTAAAAACCTATCTATTATTTTCAATTTATGAACCTGAAAGTATGGGCTCTGAACATTCAGGTTGGTAGATATTATGGAGGTTGGAGGAGTTGGGAACAGAGAAGTCTAATTATACTATGAGTACTCTTCTTGCTTAAAAAAAAAGAAAGAAAGAAAGTTGGGTTGTCTCAGAGGTATGGTTTTGGGATAGCCTCCAGGCAGACCATTTCCTTCTGCACTGCTGTCTTCCTTGGTAATGTGGTTTAGTGTGTGATCACTAGGTACATGCAATAACGTAAAATTGAAACCTTGGAAAGCAGTTTCATATTCTGAGCCAAGGAAATTATAACAATTAATATATACATAAGGGGTACCCTGAAGATGGTAGGAAAAAAAATCACTTTTTAAAGTCTCTCCAAGAAATAAATAAGGTGATTTTAAAAATTATTCATGTGGCAGTGATTTTTCTCTGTAAGAAGGTGAAGAAAACTTCCTATATAGTCTTATGGGCCATGGTTATAATATATATTTTATTATAAATTCAATATACTTAGTATTTATTGAATATCAACCATGTACAACGTATTGTGGGAGGACAAAGATGAATAAGACATTCATACTTCAAGTTGCATATAACCTTAATAGGAATTATATGATACATACACAGATAGCTATAACAGAGATAAAGTATAAGTGACATAAAAGACCTTTACATGTATTATAAATTCAGGACATGGAGAGATGGTTTTAGAAGAATGATGTTACTTGAACCAAAGGTTGGTTAAGCTTCTGAAAGGTAGAAATGAATGGAGACTGTTAATCAGGATGGGGGTTGGTAGGAGAGAAATGGCACAAATGACGATATAGAGATAGAGAACACTCAAGGAGTTTCAGGATATGATTAAAAAGCCATGTTTGGCTGGAGCAAAAGGTAAGTTAAAGTGAGTGACAGGAAAAAGTATAGGTAAAGACCAGATAATGGAGGACCTTAAATGCCAAGTTGAAGAAGTTTTTGGACTTTGACTTGTCTACTGAGGGACTATGAAACATTTTTATGTAGTTAAGTGATGGATCACATCTGTGGCTTCGGAAAATTTGATAATTGAGTGAAGGATGGGTTAGATGAGAAAATAGAGAACATTTCAGAGGGTGGTTGTTGAAGTTTGGATGAAAATATTTACCATCCTGAACTAGGCTGTGGCAATGGGAATAGAATGTTGCAAATAAAGAACAGGATTTACTTGCCAACCAATTGAATATAGTTGAGAAAGGAGACACACAGTATCGCCTGAGCAATAGAGAGAATCCGGAACTATTAATATATATTTAATCCATTGGAAGAGGAAACATGAATAGTCAATTTTGGACCTGATGAGTTGGACTGTTTAGTTTGCCATTTAGATTCTCTGCTCATTGGTGACAGGGACTCTCATTAGGTTTTGAATACATTTTTTTAAAAAAGATTTTATTTATTTATTTGACACAGAGAGACATAGCGAGAGAGGGAACACAAGCAGGGGGAGTGGGAAAGGGAGAAGCAGACTTCCCGCGGAGCAGGGAGCTCGATGCGGGGCTCCATCCCAGGACCCTGGGATCATGACCTGAGCCGAAGGCAGACGCTTAACGACTGAGCCACCCAGGCGCCCCTGAATACATTTTTAATATTAGTGTCTGGTACATAGTAGCCATGCAGTAAACATTTGTTGACTGACTGAAACTAGGTAAAAAATATTTAACAAACAGTTATTTTAACTTTTAAGAGAGGATTTGAATAGAGATCTGGAAATTATCCATAAATATCCTAAGATGA
Organism: Neomonachus schauinslandi; assembly: GCF_002201575.2. Taxonomy (NCBI): domain Eukaryota; kingdom Metazoa; phylum Chordata; class Mammalia; order Carnivora; family Phocidae; genus Neomonachus; species Neomonachus schauinslandi. The sequence goes on along the minus strand of NC_058404.1, from coordinate 123,166,815 downwards.
TATTTCAAGTTAGGTTGGAGTCAGAGAGGCAATAGAGAGAAGAAAATTTGTCCAAGGTAAGAATCTTGAGGAGTGACCCATTGTTAGGGAAGAAGAATGGAATGATTTGACACTGAAAGAGAAGTTAGGTAGGAGTGAAAGACTGGAATTGGCATGTGGCTAGTTGCATTAAAGACTGCATGGTCAATAAGGTCCATTGCTTCAGAACAGAGTGGTAAGGACTGAGAAAAGGATCTGCGTTGATGTGGTTTGATTAGGATATTACCCATGATATTTTCTAAAAAGCAGCTTTAAAAAGTATAGTAGATATGGAGGCCAGTTCTAGAGGCTAACTGAGTAATGAATAAGTGGAACTAAGAATTCACTGTGTATTCATGCTGTATCCCTTGACCTATTTAAAGATCTGTAAGTAAGCATAGGTTTCTTTAAACATTTTTAAAACGTTGCACTTCACATGGAATGACACATGCTATTTTCTTGCCTGACAATAATTTGTAATCTCACCATAGTGCTTCACACTTCTTTGACATTCCATTTTTTATGTCATTATGTCTTAGTATAGTATACTTTTTATGTTTGCACTGTCATACAGAGTGAGCTTAGAAATGGTTTTATAATTTTACATGGTATTTTACATAAAATATACTCTTTACTGATGAATGGTTTTATCACTTTTTATTTACTATTAGTCTTTGTGAATTTGGGATTTCTCTAGTTATATTTATGCCTCTTATACCCTTAATTCCTGGAGTTTTTTCTCTATAAATATATATTAGCTTTATAGAGAAATCTTTTTTTTTTCCTCTTGTATTTTTAAGTCCAGGAATGGTTACACAGATAAATGTAAAAATAGTACTTTTACTTGTTTTTTTGTGAATTATAGTGATACAATTTTTTTGTAAAGTGATAATCACTAAAATTTATTATTTTAAAAGATCATAGATGACAGATTGACTAGTTCAACAATTTTTCTTATGTTGGCATTATATCTATGTCCCGTATACCTGTTTTTTTCCCATATGGGAAAAGAGTTAAATTCACTATCTTTGCAAGAGTCATATTCTGAAGTCTCTAGTACTACTATATGGAAAGTTATAATAACCCTAATTCATTTTTGAGAACTGTAGAGTTTTAACTTTCACAATGGAACGTTGGAACTTCTAGGTGCCTTTGGGGGAAAATAATGTGGTTTCCCTCTTCAGAGATTCCAGATCACCTGAATTTGAACTTGGCAATTCTGGCGTTATTGGTGGCACCAGCAGTGGCCATAAGAATTACCTAAATTTTTAATATTCAAACATCAGGAGGAATGGAGAGGGAAGATCCACTCCTTTGAGAACTTCATGTTAATTTTAGATTATCAAATGTGCAGGTAACACTTAATTTATACTTTCCTAGGCATTTAACTTGGCAAATAGTTCTTGTGGAGAGAAGAGCAATAATAAATAAAGATATCAGTAGGGTATGAAGTCTATTTTGGTTATAAAATTCTATGATTCCTTGAAACTGAACTTTGAAATATACTCAATATTATTCTTAAGTATGCTATAATCATCCTTATATAATTCATTTTTCTTTAGTGTTCAAAGGGTAACGTCTACTTGAGGTAGCACTTCAGGGTTTGAAACAACTTATTAGCTTTGTCTAACTAGATGGCCTGAAATACCATTACTCATACTAAGAATGCTGGATTCAAATTGCAGAGTAATGTCGTTCTCTCAGTATGTTTATTTATAAAACTTTTGTTGCTAGAACCATTCTAGGAGTTAGAAGTGAGAATTAGGATAGTGATAAATGGAAGTGGTTAAATTGAGCTGTAGCTTACAAACTCCAAAGTCCTTCTAACTTTTTGTACACAAAGTGAATTTTTTCCATATGAGCTCTTTATCTGTCCTCTGCTCTAGTGGCTGTTTTTGCTTAATTTTGTCCATATTTATGACTTCAATAACTATCTATATGCTATTAGTCTCTACATATTATATATGTGTGTATATATTATCACTAAATATATATGCTTGCATATACTATGTATATAGTATGTATAGGCATATATATACTATGTTTATAGTATATGTAGGCATATATATTTAATAATATAGGTTACTACATATGTTATATATAATATGTAGGCACTATGTATAATGTATGGACTATAATATATGTAGGCACATATATAATATATGTATGGGCTATCTTTTTATCTAGGAGATTTTTAAAATATTTCTACATGCATAATTAATTCAAGTTCATTCAGTTCAAAACCAAATTCATTGTGCAATTTTTAATAATGATTAACTAGAGGTGTGATGGTTGATGTTTAACCAAAAGCCCTTCTCCAGAAAAGCCCTGGTTTGTGGTGGTGGTTGATATCCTGTGAATGTAGAGTTGGGAAGAGATGAGCTGCAGCACACCATTACATAGTAGATCCACTATATAGAGAAATAACCTTATGAGCACAGATAATGGTAAAATGTAGTAAAATAATTAAGTAGTAATGAGTTTTGAGTATTAATACCTTTGTTTTAACATGACTTATTTAGGTTTATAAAATTTAATATTTAGTGATGACTGTTTTACTAGTTGCCTCATAAAATTCCTAAAAATTTAATAATCATGTCTCTTGGGCTGGTACAAGGGGGTTTTACTACACCAATGAATTAATAATTACTATTTATTATCATTTAATAAGAATTATTGATGTCAGTTATGTTAAGCTTTACATTTTTTCATATTTTTAAAGTTAATTTTAATCTTTTCAACAATTCTATGAAGTAGGTGACACTATCCCCATTTTACTGATTCAAAGAATTGAATAATTTATCCAGGGGGAGAGAACTAAGTCTCTAAAATCCTGTTTTAGAGTACCGATTCTCAGACTCTAGCTTGCTTAAGAATCATGTAGCATTTGTTTAAAAAAAAAAAAAAATTACTGGGCCCACCCTCAGAAATTTGATTCTGTAGGTGTTGGGTAGGCTGAGAATTTGCATTGTCAAGACATTGGCAGATGATGTTGCAGTTTCAGTAGCATCGCCATCGAGCATAGGTCTGCAGACTTTTTGCATAAAGGGCCAGATGGTAAGTACTTTAGGCTTTGCAGGCCAAGAGGCAAAATCAAAGATACTACATAGATAGAACTATATGATGAGAGAAAACAAATATCCACAAATATTTTGTTGACTAAATTCAAAATACAACACTAAGTGAACATAAGTTACTGCAATACAGATCTAATGAAAATATTATAATTCTGTTTTTCAGATAACATTTCACTTAATTGGGATTCAGAGTTACCCTATCATCAGAATTGATCCAGATGTTCATTCGTTAATGCAGATCTGTAATGTGATTTAATGGATTTTGTCTTTGAAACATGTTTTCAGACAGATAGGTACTGCTAAATACTGCTATCGGTCATGAGCATATGATTTTATTAATGAGCATATTCATTTCTATGGAAGGAATTTATAAAATTCTTTTAGATTCTTCTTCTCTTGATATTTGCTATTTAGCATGCTACTACATTGCAGATTAACCACTTCCAAAGAAAGGTAGCAGATCCTCAGTTGCTTAGTTAAGTGGATTTTGATGTATAGAAGTTTCTTTTGCATTTGAAATGAGGTCTGAAAAACACTGCTGTAACCTTAGGTTGAGCTTGCAAAATATAGCTGTTGCAAATTTGTATATGCATGTAGATCTTATTTTAACATTTGACCACACAAGAAGTGTATATAACAGATTGATGGTTACTTGTGTTTCCAACACTGTTGTCAAAATGACTTAACATAGTTTTAGTGTCTCCTGTAAGCTCTATTTTGCCTTGATTTTCAGGTCAAATTCTAGGGAACATCAAATATGTAGCAAATCTAATTTTCAGAGGCATTCATTGTTTGATAATAGTGGTTAAAGGCATTTCTTTTTTTTTTTTTCCCCCAGAAATTTCATCTCACCTTGAGCTAAAAAATCACAATAAAACTCTACCATTGATTGCTAAGCCATTAAACTGTTGTGTGATGAGGCAAGTCAGGGTATTCAACTTCTACTTCTTATCAAGGTACACAGAACTGATGATGTGTACTGTGATCTCACTTACATAAAGTTGAGAGAGTGAGAGTGAATAAAGTTGATACTACTGGTTCAATAATACATGATAGTTTAAAATATTTCTTCATAAAATGCCTGCTGATGAATAATATAATGAAGAACCATAGGCTTTAAATACCTTACATTTCACAAACTTTGTAAGTTTGTTCAGCTAAGGCTTTTTCTATTCGTCACATTTTTATCACCATCAGTTGTAACACATCTTAGCAGATTCCACTTCAGGTTGTACTGAATTAATTTATGTTCTCAACTTTGAAAATGATCTTGCCTATTGTTCTATGCAGACTCTTCATAGAGGCTAATTCTTTAGTTGCTCGGCATCAGTTTTCCAAAAATAATATTAAACAGTATCACTGATGTTTGTCAACTCATCAAAAAACAAGGAAAATCTTTCAAAATCATTTGCCTTGTTTTTTTAGTTGAATATTGATATTGCTTCCAGTGTCCTTACCTCTTCAAGTAGCTATCATCATAGAAAGGCTATTCTCAAACACCCTCCGCCTGAAATATTTCTTTAATTGTTGTAGTCAAAACACAGTTCAGCTCATCATGAGTAAACAACTTTCCTTGCTTGGTTAGTAAGTGAGCCACTCAGAAACTTACTTTGTTTGTAGCTTCATTTTCATTTTTTATTTTTGTAAAGAAATTCGGCTGTAATGAGCTACTGTGTTTTATATTTTCTAATTTCTCTGACAATTACTTTCCTATGAATTGTGAATATGATGAATGCTTAGTCTAGCAATAATAGGTGTAGTATTTTTCTAGCATAGCTGTTGTGTCATTGGACGATACATTGGCTTGCTATCTAATTCAATAACAAAATAATCCACACGCCACTTATAATGCCTTAAAAGCACGACAGTTGAAGTATATGGTTCCTGTTTTGACTTAATGATCACAACAAAGTGTTGTGATATGACAATACACTTGGCACTTGAAACAATGGACAGCCATAACTGTGCCACTGTGATTTGTAGTCCATCAAACAGCAGTGTAAACTCTGCCATCATAATGTGAATACAGGTATAAACGATAAAGGAGTGAGTTGGGTTCCAGTGAAACTTTGTTAATGGACACTAAAGTTTGAATTTCATGTAATCTGTACATCATGAAATATTTCTCTTTTGATTTTATTCAACCATTTGCAAATGTAAAACTGTTTTACCCTTGGGCTATACAAAAACAGGAGATGGGCTGTAGTTTGCCTATTTCCACTATAGAGTAATGCTATACTACCCCACCTTCACCCAGTACTTTTAAAGCCTGTGAATTCCCTAGCTCGGTGAATGGTATCACCACCCATCCAGTCAATCATTCCTGAAATCAACTCATTCTATTTCTAATATCCATTGGATTCCCTAAATTCTAACAATTCTACCTCTTTGAATCAGCCTCCTCCTCTTCTCCCCACTGTAAACATGCCGGTTCAGTGTTTTATCACCCCTTCTTGAGGCCATTTCACTCTTCTGTAACAGATGTTCTTTCCCGCAGCATTTCCCCTCTTAACCAGTTTTTACATGCTGCTAGAGTACTCTATTTAAAAGGTGAATCTGATCATTTTGCTCCTCAAATATTTTTTTTAATAGCTTCCCAACACGTATAGCAGGGTTCCCAAACTCAAATGAAGAAATTATATGATTAAGGAGGGTTAAATGGTAATCTTTTGACACAGGTGCATTCCCCCCCCAACATATTAAATCGGAAGGAATATTTTTTTATTTCCATAGAGATGTATGCTTTCTCCCATTTTTCTTGAAAAATGTCTTTCATTTTCTCACTTTTGGTAAAAAACAAAAGTGAGAAAAATATTTCTCTACTGTAATAAGAACAGCAATGGAAGCATGGTGAATAGCAACTAACACTGGGTCTCAATGTGGAGATACAACAGGAAATGGCGGGACTTTGGCAAACTGGAGGGTGTGTGCCTAACCTAAAAGAGGAGTTCCCTACTCAACTATAACCATTTTTGCCATGTAGGAATGTGGGCCCAGGGAAGCCAGATTTTGACACTTTGAAAGACACCAGAAATTAGATTTTTATCTAGATACGGTTGGCCCTTGAACAACATGGAAGTTAGTGGCATGTACCTCCCACAGAGTAAAAAATCCACATATAATGTTTGATTCTCCTGAAAACTTAACTACTAATAGCCTACTGTTGACTGGAAGCCTTACTGAGAACAGTCAATTAATATATATTTTGTATGTTATATATATTATATATTGTATTCTTAAGATAATTTAGAGAAAATAAAATGTTACCAAGAAAATCATAAGGAAGAGAAAATACATTTACAGTGCTGTACTGTATTGAAAAAAATCCATGTATAAGTGGACCTGTGTGGTTCAAATCTGTATTGTTCAAACTTAAGATTGTTCATGGTTTTTGGAATTGTAAGATCCAGGGCCTCAAACAATGACATCGTGGCTCTGTCTCTTTCTGTCCAGGGTAGAGAACACTGGTCAGAACCTCAGGTCAGTGAGGTTTTCATTTCTCTGGACACCTCTCACTTCTTGGGACTCCTGTAATACATTCAGTAATATAATTTTAGTCACTCAATGTTCATATTTCTTGTTGGCATTCAGTAATACTTGTTTGTTCATGTCTAACAGACTTAGGTCAGTCTTCTTATTTAACAGCATTATCCTATGGTGACCATAGGCATGTTTATAATAGGGCTTGCAAACCAGCAGCCAACGGGCCAAATATACTTTGCAGATGGATTTTGTTAGGGAAGTTTTAGAAATTGGAATTAGTTGTCAGCATTTAAATATCAGGAAATTTCTGATAGAAATCTATTTTGTGAAGTTTTCTTGAAAAATTAAAAATTTAGGATCCCTGAGACTGCCTTCCTATTGGTGACAGTTAATGATAATTATTCTTAGGCAGGGTATGAGGTCCCCAGTTCCATACTTCCTATTATCTTAAATCCTACAAACTTCACTCAGTACTCTCTCTGGCTCTTGAAGGTATTTATCTGTTTATTTTTATTTTCTACTTTAGGATTTTTTATTTAAGTATAATTCACACACAATGTTACATTGGTTTCAGGTATACAACATAGTGATTCAGCTTCTTTATATGTTACGCTCTGCTCATCACAAGTGTAGCTACCATCTATCACCGTACAATGCTATTTACAATATCATTGTCTATATTCCCTATTCTGTGCTTTTCATTCCCATGATTTATTCCTCCCATAACTGGAAGCCTATGTCTCCCACTCCCCTTTACCCATTTTTTCCCATACCCCTTTCATCTGGCAACTATCATTTTGTTTTCTGTATTAGTAGGTTTGAGTCTGCTTTTTGTTTATCTGGGGTTTTTTGGGGGTTTTTTTGGTCTTTTTTAGATTTCACATATGAGTGAAATCATACTGTATTTGTCTTTCTCAGTCTGATTTAATTCACTTAGCATAATACCCTCTAGGTCCATCCATGTGGTCACAAATGGCAAGATGTCCTCTTTTTTTGTGGCTGCGTAATACTCGTGTGTGTGTGTGTGTCTGTATGTGTACACACACCACATCTTCCTTATCCATTCATCTATCCATGGACACTTAGGTTGCTTCCATATCTTGACTATTGTAAATACTGCAATAAACATAGGGGTGCGTCTCTCTTTTCAAAATAATGTTTTTGTGTTCGTTGGGTAAATACCCAGTAGTGGAATTATTGGATTTTATGGTATTTCTATTTTTAATTTTTTGAGGAACCTCCATACTGTTTTCCCACGGTGGCTGTTCCAATTTATATTCCCACCAGTATTGCACAAGGGTTCCTTTTTCTCTGCATCCTCGCCAACACTCGTTATTTCTTGTGATTTTTATTTTAGCCATTCTGACAGGTATAAGGTGATATTTCATTGTGGTTTTGATTTTCATTTCCCTGGTGGTTAGTAATTTTGAGCATCTTTTCACGTGTCTGTTGGCCATCTGTATGTCTTTGGAGAAATGTGTGTTTGTGTCTTCTTCCCAGTTTTTAAATGAATTATTTGTTTTTTGGTGTTGAGTTGTGTAAGTTCTTTATATATTTTGGATATTAAGCCCTTATCATATATATCATTTACAAGTATCTTCTACCATTCAGTAGGTTGTCTTTTTGTTTTGTTGATGGTTTCCTTCACTGTGTAAAAGCTTTTTATTTTGATGTAGTGCCAATAGTTTATTTTTGCTTTTGTTACCCTTGCCTTAGGTGACATATCTAGAAAAAATTGCTGTAGTTAATATCAGAGATATTACTCCTCGTGCTCTTCTAGAACTTTCATGGTTTCAGGTCTCATATTTAGGTCTTTAATCAATTTTGAGTTTATTTTTGTGTATGGTGTTAGAAAGGTGCTCTAGTTGCATTCTTTTACATATAGCTGTTCAGTTTTCCCAGCACTATTATTAAAAAGACTGTTTTTTCCTAATTGTATGTTCTTTCCTTTTTTGTCACACACTGACTGTATGATATATGATAATATATAACATATGATATTAACTGATCATATTGTGGGTTTATTGCTGGGCTTTCTATTCTTTTCCATTGATCTATTTTTATTTATTTATTTTATTTTATTATGTTATGTTAATCACCATACGTTACATCATTAGTTTTTGATTTAGTGTTCCATGATTCATTGTTTGCATATAACACCCAGTGCTCCATTCAGTACGTGCCCTCTTTAATACCCATCACCAGGCTAACCCATCCCCCCACCCCCCTCCCCTCTGGAACCCTCAGTTTGTTTCTCAAAATCCATCGTCTCTCATGGTTTGTCTCCTCCTCCAATTTCCCCCCCTTCATTTTTCCCTTCCTGCTATCTTTTTTTTTTTTTTTTAACATATAATGTATTGTTTCAGAGGTACAGGTCTGTGATTCAACAGTCTTAAACAATTCACAGCGCTCACCATAGCACATACCCTCCCCAGTGTCTGTCACCCAGCCAGCCCATCCCTCCCACCCCCCACCACTCCAGCAACCCTCAGTTTGTTCCGGAGATTAAGAATTCCTCATGTCAGTGAGATCATATGATACATGTCTTTCTCTGATTGACTTATTTTTATGGTAGTACAATACTGTTTTGGTTAGTGCAGCTTTGTAGTATATCTTGAAATCTGGAATCATGATACCTCCAGCTTTGTTCTTTATCAAGATTACTTTGGCTATTCAGAGTCTTTTGTTCCATACTAATTTTAGGATTATTTGTTCTAGTTCTATAAAAAATGCTGTTGGTATTTTGATAGGGATTGCATTGAATCTCTAGATTGTTTTGGGTAGTATGGATATTTTAACAGTATTAATTCTTCCATTCCATGAGCATGGATTATCTTTCCATTTGTTTGTGTCATCTTCAATTTCTTCTATCAGTGCTTTATAGTTTTCAGAGTATAGATCTTTCACTTGGTTAAGTTTATTCCTAAGTGTGTTGTTGTTTTTGGTGCAATTGTAAATGAAATTGTTTTCTTAATTTCTTTTCCTGCAACTTCCTTACTAGTGTATAGAAATGCTACCAGTTTCTGGGTATTAATTTTGTGTTTTGCAACTTATTCATTTATTCCGTTTATTTATTCTATTACTTTTATTTATTACTATTAATTTGTTACTTCTATTTATTCATTTATTACTTCTATTATTCATTTTTTAATTTCATTTTTTAATTTATTCTTGTCATTTATTACTTTTAATACTTTTTTGGATCTTTAAGGTTTTTTACGTATAGTATATCATCTGTGATTACTGACAGTTTAATTTCTCCATTACCAAAATGCATGCTGTTTCTTTTTTTCTTGTCTGGTTTCTGTGGCTAGGACTTGCAGTACTATGTGGCAAGTATATATTGATCCTTGTCTTGTTCCTAACTTCAGAGGGAAAGCTCTCAGTTTTTTACCATTGGGTATGATGTTAACTGTAGGTTTTCATAAATGGCCTTTTTTTTTTTTTTTTTAAGTAGGTGGAGCTCAGTGTGGGCTTGAACTCACAACTGTGAGATCAAGACCTGAGCTGAGATCAAGAGTCACTCAACCAACTGAGCCACTCAGGCGCCCCCCTACATGGCTATATTATGTTAAATAATGCAAGTGGTTATGTTCTCTCTAACCCCACTTTGTTGAGAGTTTTTGTCATGAATGGATGTTGAATTTTGTCAAATGCTTTCTCCGCATCTATTGAGATGATCGTATGATTTTTATCTTTTGTTAATGTGGCATATGGCTCTTACAGATATTTGAATTTGCAATCTCTGAGATTTCTGTTAACTCTTTAGTATTCAAAAGCTATAATTATATTCAAAATTATGGTAAAATGGAACTTACATTACTTTTTGAAAGGTAATAAATTTATTTTAAAATTAATTACTGCAAAAATTAAGTAATATAAGTAGTCAAGAACAAAGCTAACTACCTGTGATATATATATTCTCATCAATCATGATTAAACCAAATCTGTAATGATCAGAATGATAAAAGAAATCAAAGAGATAGAGGATAGAATCTCTCTTTCATGAATTAATTCTGTAGTATAGCCTTTGGCAAGTTACTTAAGCTCTTTACATCCCCATTTCATCTGTATTCTTAAAATACTATCGTCATTATTGAATAAGAACCAAATAATAGATTTCAAATAAAAATGGAAGGGGGAAAAGAGCCCATTTCATAGAGAACTAATGCAAATTATAATATGGAAACCTTCACACTCAGTTACTTAATAAAGACTGACCAGCTCTCAAACCCAGATCATTGTATTTTTTCCCCTTTTTTGGCGGGGGAGTGGTGATGGTGCCTTTCTAGGGAAAATGATGGTATGGCATTTTTAAAGAGTCATCGAAGTGCAATAGGGCTGCTAGATTGTTTCTAGAAAACATTATTTTCTTGTATATATTAGAAAGCATTTTCTAACATACAAGGATTATATAAAGTTATTTAAAACAATTATATAAAATAAATTACATAGAATTATATAATTTTAAAGTATTTAAAACAAGTTAAATTTTAAATTATGTGAAAAAGAACTATATAAAATAATTTCAAATAACTAGTAAGTTCCCCTAACTTATGGGTGGGGGGTTTGTTTTTATAGTCAGAAAAACAACAACCAGGAATCATTGAACTTTAACAAAAAAATGCTTTCAAAACTGTGAGCTCACACCATCTAAGATTGTTTTTTTGTTTTGTTTTTTTTTTTAAGATTTTTTATTTATTTATCTGAGAGAGAGAATGAGAGAGAGCACATGAGAGGGAGGAGGGTCGGAGGGAGAAGCAGACTCCCTGCCGAGCAGGGAGCCCGACGCGGGACTCGATCCAGGGACTCCAGGATCATGACCTGAGCCGAAGGCAGTCGCTCAACCAACTGAGCCACCCAGGCGCCCTAAGATTGTTTTTAACAAGATTGTTTTTCATTGTAAAGAAAAATATTCCATTTTGAAGATTCCTATATCTTGTGTTCAGAGGTAAACCCAATTTGTCAAAAAATAAAAACTATTTCCTTTAGTTCTTTTGAAAAATATTCCATTTTGAAGATTCCTCAAGTAACTCCATTATAAGAGATGAGACTGATCATTGTAAAGAAACAAAACTTACATTGAAATATTTGTTTTACAGAAATAGAAATATTAGTTTATCTTTAAAATTATATAATATAGTTGGCTTCAAAAACAAAACCAATTACAATAAAGATAGGAATTTTATATGAGCTGATTAACTTAATTTCCTTCTAGTTACAAGAATGCATTTTTGGGAAGAGTGGTGTGAAGCTCCAAAAAAGAATAACTGTCCACTGTGTCACGTTTTTGGTTTTTATATGGTTTCTATAAAACATCGGTCAGATCAGAAACATAGGCCTGTCATGTTATGCATTACAGAAAGTGACAAATAGTGCAAGCAGTGACAATTTCTGCTTTTGAAAAACTTAACCTCTAACTGGAAGATAATAACATAAAAGAAATGACTAATAGAAACAGATAAAGGTGTAATTTGAATTCTTGAAAGAGAAAATAGAGCCCTAAGAATTTAAATAAGAGAAAACATCATATGTACCATTTCAGCACCAGTATAGCTTCTCAGGAATATTCAGGTGCTCATTACTTAAAATGATCTAGAAAATTTTTCTTAGAATTTATTTATCTATTTAAACATTTAATGAAAGCTAGAGTATGTACCCAGCATTGGTACTACCCTTGAGATACGATGGCAGAGGCTGCCCCTGGTACATTTCATTGTGATTCCCTTCCCTTCCCTTCCCTTCTCTTTTCTTTCTTTTGCCGCACACTGAATGTGTTGTTAGCTAGTACAACTATCTAACATGGTTGGGTTATAAATTCATTCTTGAAGGGTTTGCATCTCTATAAAGCAAGATATAGGTAGTCCTTGCTTTGCACAGCTCTGATTTTCATGAAATCTGCATGAATTTCATTTAACATGGTACTGTGTGGACTGCCTGTTCAGTGGCAAGAACCTAGACACTGAAGACACACATGTCTGGATTTATCCCACCTTTGGCACTTATCTTTCTGGGTAAGCTATTCAGCTTTCAGATTCAACTTTCTCATCCACTAAGATATGGACAATAATAACACCTCTTTCATAAGGTAGTTGTAAATATTAATAAAATAACCACCATATAAATTTTAATTTCTGTTTCCAAAGCTGAACACACAGTCATTTTGGGGGAAACTATATCTTGTGTTCAGAGGTAAACCCATTCAAAGGATCTAATGCTGTTGGTTGTATTATTTTAACCAAATCAGTACAGTGAATATTAAGTTATTATAGCAGATTATGTTTTCCAAAGATGGCCACAACAATACCCCTTGCCCACCACATATTCTTCAAGAACTTACCATTCCCCATTGAGAGCTGGGGAATTCTCTTGCTGTTGAATATGAGCATGCTTGTGACTCACTTGTAACCAATAGAATGCTCCAGAAGTGCTGTGTCATTTCCTAGGTTTGGTCATAAAATACAGTGTTGCTTCCACCTTGTTTGTGGGAATACTGGTTTGCTTGGAGCCTTGCAAAGTCTGACCCTGTAGCTGCCATTCTGTGAGGAAGCCAGGCCATGTGGAGGGGCCTCAGGTCTCAGGTGTCAGATTGGCATTCATAACTTTTAAGTCCTTTCAGGCCAATCACTAGACCATCAGATGATTCAGATGGTGCCAACCCCCTGCTATGTAGTCACTCTTGGAGATACACCCCTATCCTTTGAGACTTTTACATTGAGGCCCCAAACTTTGTGGAACAGAGACAAACCATCCTCAGTGTGCCCTTTGTGAATTCCTTGTTCACAGAATCTGTGAGTACAATAAAATGGCTTTTGCTTTATGCCATTAAGTTTGAGGTGGTTTGTTATGTAACCATAATAATTGGAACAGTTATAAAACCTGAAAGATGCATTGTTTCAGTAAGAAACAGATTGCTATTAAAACTCATCAAAGTGGGAACTACCTGATGAATAAATGTTTACTGAATTTTTCTTTTCATTTCAATGAAAGATAGCTTAACAGATAATTTTATCTAGTAAATAGCATTTCCCTGTGGTTTATTTGTTTTTACTTGACATTAATTCCCTTAAAGAAATATTTGCTTCCAGAAAAGAAATATGCATGTTTAAACAGTTTAAACAGTTTCACTATTGCTTTATGGTAAATTTTACCTGTTTGGCTAATAAAAAATGTCAGTCAATACCCTTAATAAGGATAGTTACCACTAAAATCTGTGTATTTTTTTTTCAAAACACAATAGCCTAATAAAACCTGATAGGAAAAAGGAATATCTATATTCATCTCTCCAAATTAAAATGTAGTTGTTATCTTTGATACTAATTTAATGTTAATTTTATAAAAATAACCTCATATTAGTATATTTGGCAAAATTAGTTTGAATCCGTATCTTTCCTATCACTTTTTGGGAGACAGTGGTTTCTAAGGTTGTTACCACTGAATAAAATAATACTTTGTTGTACATTTACCAAGGGATTTCACTTATACAGTCATTATTATGATTTTCTAAAATAATATAATTGCAATAATGGTACCTTTTATTAAGATCATTACCATGGAAAAGGTAATCAGTATTGTAGTAACATTTGGATTGATTATGCTTTAAAGTTTGTATGTGTGTGTTTATAAATATAAAAAACTGCATGTATATACACAGTGTTTCTAGAAGAATATGCAAGAAAATGTTAACATTGATTGCTTCTGGGAGTGAACTGGGATATATGAAGGTAATTCTCATCAAAATGAAGTTAAAACTAAAAAAAATGTTATCTATGCGGTGAAAACTCTATTGTATTCATATTTGTATTGTTAGCACTTAGTGCAGTGTTTCGTACTTGGTAGGCACATAGTTCATATTGTTGAACAAATAGAAGCTTGAGGTTATCTTCTTAATGTATTATTCACCTGATCCATAATATTCATGATCTGATAGATTATATTTTTCACTGAAAGGTAATATTCTTAGTCTTTTCTCGCATAATTTCTCATTTTTCTAAAAAGGCTATTTATATATCTGTATCAGTCTAGGTCCAATCAGAAGACAAACCACATAATGTTAAATTAATAAGTATATATAGATATTCTGACAGGAAACACGAGGTATATGGATCATACAACATACCTTATTATTCATAGAGCATTTTATTATTGTTATTATTATTTTTGTTATTTTTTTTTAGAGAGAGTGTGCGAGCAGAGGGAGGGGGGAGGGAGAGAGAATCTTTTTTTTTTTTTTTTTTAAAGATTTTATTTATTTATTTGACAGAGAGAGACACAGCGAGAGAGGGAACACAAGCAGGGGGAGTGGGAGAGGGAGAAGCAGGCTCCCTGCAGAGCAGGGAGCCCGATGCGGACTCGATCCCAGGACCCTGGGATCATGACCTGAGCCAAAGGCAGTCGCTTAACCAACTGAGCCACCCAGGCGCTCGGGAGAGAGAATCTTAAGCAGACTCCCTGCCTAGCATGGAGCCCAACTCAGGGCTTGATCTTATAACCCTGAGATCAGGACCTGAGCCAAAATCAAGAGTAGGACGCTTAACTGACTGAACCACCCAGGGGTCCCTCATGGAGCATTTTAGTACCGATTACCTGGCACATGTAGCAGGTTTGCACCACAGGAGAAGAAGCCTAAAATTATGACATTAGAACTTCTGTAGGGTTCCTGGAACATCTGTCATCCAAGACACACACACACACACACACACATATCCTATCTTTACTCTGGAATTAAATCATTTCCAGGGAAAGGAAGAAGTATCTCTAGGGCTATTGCCCTAAATATAAGCTAAAAGCAAATCTCTGGAAGAAAAGGGGAATTTTTTATGATTCTAGAATGTCTCCAGGAAGGGAGACTTATCTTTATTATAGCTTATCAATTTCCCTTGCTCAGAAGGCCCTAATAGTGCAGGAATGTCAAGAAACCCAAAGAGATGGGTGCCTGGGTGGCTCAGTTGGTTAAGCGACTGCCTTCAGCTCAGGTCATGATCTCAGGGTCCTGGGATCGAGCCCCACATCGGGCTCCCGGCTCGGCAGGGAGCCTGCTTCTCCCTTTCCCTCTCCCCCTGCTTGTGTTCCCTCTCTCGCTGTCTCTCTCTGTGTCAAATAAATAAATAAAATCTTTAAAAAAAAAAAAAGAAAGAAACCCAAAGAGAATGATCTTCCATTACACAGTAATTTAAACAGGAGACATTTAATATAGAAATTATTAAACAATAATAGGAGAGTAACTTTAAAGGTAGATAGCAAATCTGAAGGGTAATCTAGGGCTATGGGAGCTTATCCAAGGAAGGACAGACTTCCTCAGAAGGTGGGTTCTCCTTAAGAGGTAGTTAAGTTCACTGGGTTGCCCAGGCTAGAGGTGGTCCACAGTCACCAGACCTGCAGGAGCAGCAACTCTTTGGAGAGCAAGCAAGCTGAGGTTGATGAGTGGGCCCGCAACACTTGGGCATGTAGAGGAAGTTGGGGCTCCACTGCAGAAACTGGGCTAGAGAGGCCCATTCCTATGGGAACCCAGCATACTTCTTTGTATAATTTGAGCCAGAGTGGCTCTGAATGTCTAGTCCCACAGGGTGTCCAGCATGTACGTGTACCCCCAGGTGCAGGAAGAGTGACCTGGGCTGTGATGCAGACTTGAGTCATCTGGGGCTCTTGTACATACATAGTCCTGCTGCCTGAGCCGAGAGCTGGAGAAAATATACGGTGAAAGCTACGGCCTGCGGACATGTGGCACTGGAGAAAATTTAGGAAACCTGAGCCAAAAGGAGAGCACCCTCCTCTTCAATGCTATCCATTGTCCTCTATAGACAAATCTTGTATCCTGCCGTTTGGCAAAGGAAAAATACTTAAAGGGCCCAGATTCATTTTTATAGATCAGGCAGTAAGGGTGAATTTCAACCTAGGAGACAAATAAGTTGATAGCTGACTTAATGTCTCTTCATCCTGTTGCTTTAATTTTATTTATTTCAAATTTATGGTGCATCATAGCTTTAAGTAAGGGTATTGTCATAATTTTTATCTAAATTCTCTTTTGTTTTATCCTCTCAGTTTTCTTTTTGTTTTCTGTAGCAGTATCCTGGGAAAATATTTATTTTGTGGGTTCATAAATAATAGTTCAAACTGTATCATTTTTTTTTTTTAGTTTTTTAATATATACTTATGTTAAACTCACCTGTCACATTTATGATGACTTGTGTAGATACCATTTTTTCTGTTTGGCATTTTATTATCCAGAAAAGTTGGCATTGCCTAAAAATTTATAAATTTCATGTATATTATCTCTTTCTTGTTACTTACTAGGTTACTAAGTGGAACTATGTGCTTTTCAACAATCTTAATGAAATACTTCTTTATAGATCTCCAGCTAAGGAAAGTTCCATTTATGCAGGTCTTTTATGTCAGTCTTTACTCTAGTTCTCTGTTCTTACAAAGCATTGTGAAACAGGGTCTTTACTTCTTTCTCCATCTTTATGTTCAGTTAGTCACAGCTTTAAGTATGTTCTGGTGAAGAGTCTCGCTCAGGACTACTTGTAAACAAGCCCAAACACTTCTCTTTATCTGTCCTATTTAGCCTTTAAACATTCCCCTACATTTAGCAGAATTTCATCTTATTCAGTTTATGTTATCTGCGCCTTGTCTGGTTTTCTTTCCCTGTTAGGCATATCCTAGAGTCTAGGGCAGAGCTTGGAGGCATGATATCTTTTTAAGTGTCAGGAGCCAAAGCATTGTAGGCAGACACTTAAGTATTATCCTGGAGAAGTAGAAAGTCCCAGCGAAAGTAGTTAAGTCCCAGATCAATGTACTAATCTAAGGGACTCAATGGAGTATGAGAGCCCAGAGATAAATGGGGACTGAGAAATTGGGAAATACAGGATAATAAACTGATAAAACAACGTTGTTCTGTAAGAATCCTGGTGATAGAATATTGATACTGTGAGAACTCAGGTTGGTTTGCAGGCACATGCTAGGTATAAGAAGCTGGAGCAGAGCGAATACATTTCACGTTGTTATTTTTATGTTTAGAGAGTTTCTCTTCTGTTATGGACTCAATTAGCTTACCTTTACAGAAGTGAAGTTTGAAAGTATATACTTTCCACTTTACAGCATCTTCTGGAACTCTTGTGTATAGAGATCATTCCAACAGTGTTTTTTTTTTCTTAAGAGAGAGTGGGTGCATGTGCTTGAGCTGGGGTGGGGGGCACAGAGGGAGAGGGAGAGAGAGAATTAAGCAGGCTCCACACCCAGCACAGAGCCCGATTCAGGGCTGATCTCACAACCCTGAGATCATGACCTGAGCCAAAATTAAGAGTTGGCCACTTAACCGCCTGAGCCACCCCAGCGCCTCTCCAGCAGTTCTTCACACAGAAGCTGTTTGTAATGACAGACTGCACATTTTCACCAACATCATTCTAGTATAATTCTTAGGTTTCTTTAAATTATTTGACAAATGCGGGGCACCTGGGTGGCTCAGTCGTTAGGAGTCTGCCTTTGGCTCAGGTCATGATTCCAGGGTCCTGAAATCGAGCCCCGCGTCAGGCTCCCTGCTCCGCGGGAGGCCTGCTTCTCCCTCTCCCACCCCCCTTCTTGTGTTCCCTCTCTCACTGTCTCTCTGTCAAATAAATAAAATCTTTAAAAAAAAAATAAAAAATTCTTTGACAAATGCCATCTAGCTTTGTTGATGTATCTACATTGTTTTCTAAATTGGCTTATCATATTTTGGGTGTTGACCACTATTTGGTATAGTATTTTAAATCTATTAGGGGACTGTTGAGGAAAAGAAATCACCCTCATATTTTTCTTGGTCATTTCTGGGACAAAGAATTAAGCCCGGATCTCAGTATAAATCACTATCTAATTTTTAAAAAAGCCAGTGTATTAACTTATTAGTAATTATATCATGTTATATGCTAAAGCTATATTTGATAGCTATAAAACAGTAAAATAATTCTTGAACTCTTAAGTGAAAAGGTTTGGGGCATTGTGTGAAATAAAATTTTACAAACTAATCTTGCTTTTATCCATGATGGCTTAATATTGTAGTTGTAAAGATCACCTGTCAGACTCTTGACCCTCTAATCAAATGTGACAAGTTAGACTACAGTGTTTCTGGTTCAAACTAAAATAGACTTTAATGCCATTTAAGAATGAATAAATAGGGACTGCTCATAAAGTTTTTATCTGATTTCTGAAATAATTAGAATGAGAAAAAAACTTACAGTGAAATGTCATTGTTTTTAGTGTAGCCCATCTTAATAAAAATATTAATCATGGCAATTTGTACCATAATTTACAATAAAAGATGCAAGTAACTCAGTAAGGTAGATTTTCAGGATTTGCTAAGTTTCCACTATAGAGGGCAGTGTGAGTATCTTAGAAGTTCCTATTCTACAAGAATTTCCCATCTGACAGTAGAAATAAGCTAAAAGAGTTTTATGAACTTAAGACTATAAAACTAGCAAAATGAAAAATACAGAAAAGGTAAAACCAAGGTCACACTAACATTGAAGGGGTAGAGAGAGAAGAAGAAGACCGAGAACAAATGTTCAGAGACTGGTGTTATGAAATCAGTAGAAAGTGTACCAAAAAAGAAAGAGTCTATTGCTGCAAAGATACTGAATAAGAGGATTGAGACAAATCCATTGGATTTGTCAAGATATCATTTAAGATATTTGCCAGAGTAATTTTGATAGAGTTTAAGAAGAATTGGTTAGGTTGTGGTTTTAAGAGCGATAAAGTGGTTAGAAGTAGGAGATGCAGAATTAATGACAAAGTCAACTTTGCTTAACTCTTTGAAAATGGTATATTTTCTTTCACAAGACAAGCTAGACCATCTGCTGTCATATAGGAAAGAAATTATTCTTTTAAGAAAAAAATTTATTTTGGTTATTAACACTTCTTAGTAGTAGAACCTCCCGTGAAAATTATCATTCTTGACTTACTGCCCCCCACCACCAACCAGAAGCTGAGAAATTTTCCATTAAAACAGTTTCAATGTCTTAATGGTAAGAATTCACTGCTGAGATGTACTGTCATGGTTTGAGGGAGTCTAGAAATAGTACCCTCTGTTCCTTATCCAAGTTCAGAATCACTGGAGACCTAAGCAAATGAGTTCTCTGATGGAATTCAAAATAACTGCTTTAAAATTGGTGAAGGAAAGGGCTTATTTATATAGTCACAAAGGAACTGCTAATACTTTATGGCTGAATTAGATATATTTGCTAATCTTGTCAATGGACAAGATGTGTAGCTGGACAGCCAAAGGTATGGAAGAACAGGAAGTTCTTGCCCTTCTAAAAGATCAGGAACCCAGAAGGGACTGAGTTATGCATAGCCAGTTCTTCTTTCTCAATTTATTAGTCAGATACATTACTCCGTTCCAAGAGAGAGAATGGAGATGGTGGTGGGCAATTGCCAAGGGAGGAGGCGGAAGTGACCAGAAGTGTACTATAGTGGAAATTTCTCCATAAGGAAGCTTGAGGCCAGTGGGAAAGGGGTTCTCACCCCAATAATTTTATTCTCCAATATGCTCTTTTAAAATTGAGGTACAGGGGCACCTGGGTGGCTCAGTCATTAAGCATCTGCCTTCGGCTCAGGTCATGATCCCAGGGTCCTGGGATCGAGTCCCACATTGGGCTCCCTGCTCTGCGGGAAGCCTGCTTCTCCCTCTCCCACTCCCCCTGCTTGTGTTCCCTCTCTCGCCGTCTCTCTCTGTCAAATAAATAAATAAAATCTTAAAAAAAATAAATAAAATAAAATTGAGGTACAATTCACATAAGCTAAAATGCACAGATTTTAAATGGTCAGTTTGATGAACTTTGCAAAATGTACTATATATTCATGTAATCAGTATTCTAATCAGGATATGAAACATTCTAACACTTTATTTCTTTCAGTGCTAACCTGTTCATTCATTTAAAATGCTTAAAATCATAATAAATTTGTAGTAATTCTGTTTGACAGCTTTGGTTGTCTCTGGATGTAGAATTTAATGAACTTCCCTAAGAAGATCTCGCAACATTAATAGGCATGTAATTATTCCCATGGAGAGACTGAATGCTTTTTTACTAATAAGAAATCTTTTTAAAATGGGATAATCTATGTAGTTTTTAGCTATATATTTTATATTCTTAAATACTTAAACTGTCTTCATTGATTTCTTCGTATCTTAAAATGTAAGACACTATATTTATACTTTAAATTATATGGAGTACATAGTAGGTGCTTAACAGGTCACATTTACCTTCCCTTTGCTATTGGCACACTTTGGCTCTTAAGTGTGTGATACAAAGGATGGTAACTAGACAGCTTTGTGCAAAGAAGGAACTCATTCCTTCGTTCACTCAGTTAATTTAACAAATATTTACTGGACTCCATGCAATGACTGTAATTAACAAGATGCCCCATAAAATATAGTGGGGGAGGTATATTAACAATTAAATAAAAAATATAATTAAAAATTGTGAATAGTGCTATGAAGGATGGATACAGTGAAAATGATCCTGGGGGGTTAAGGAAGAGGAGACTTAGATAAAATGGGCAAAGATGGCCTCTGGACTGGTAACATCCATACTGAGACTCGATCAGAAGGGGATGTCAGGTAAGGCACTTTGCGGATGGGATGAAGGGAAGGAAAGAATTTAAAAAGACCCAGATGCCAATATAGGTAGTACTAAATGAGTCTTAACTGCTTTTTATTACTTGTTGACTGATGGTTTTGATGGATTGCTGTAATTTGACTAACATAAGTCTTATTTTTCCCCCAGTGTTGGGATAATTACGTTTATTACTTTTAATAATACGAACTTAGATATTATACATTATTCATACTTTATTTCAGGAAAATAAACTTAATATGCACTTAAGTTTGAATAAGAATATCTGAGTTAGGGCGCCTGGGTGGCTCAGTTGGTTAAGCGACTGCCTTCGGCTCAGGTCATGATCCTGGAGTCCCGGGATCGAGTCCCGCATCGGGCTCCCTGCTCGGCAGGGAGTCTGCTTCTCCCTCTGACCCTCCTCCCTCTCATGATCTCTGTCTCTCATTCTCTCTCTCTCAAATAAATAAATAAAATCTTTAAAAAAAAAATAAAAAAATAAATAAAAGAGTATCTGAGTTATAATGCCCTACAACTTTTTTTTTTTAAAGATTTTATTTATTTATTTGAGAGAGAGAATGAGATAGAGAGAGAGAGCGGGAGGGGGGGAGGGTCAGAGGGAGAAGCAGACTCCCTGCTGAGCAGGAAGCCTGATGCGGGACTTGATCCCGTGACTCCAGGATCATGACCTGAGCCGAAGGCAGTTGCTCAACAACTGAGCCACCCAGGCACCCCTATAACTTCTTTTTACTTATCGAAGAGATACATACAAATATACTTTTTCTTTAGAATAAAAATCAATTTCTCAAAACTGCTTATTAGTTCTTCTTAAGAAAAGAAATATTAAACTTGGATGAGAATGATAACCTGGGATTTTTTTATAAAGTATAGGTTTAGGTTTACTAGATTAGTCAGGTTGTACTACATGTCCCTAGAGCATTTTAGTATTATTTGATGTAAAATTTTAAGTCTCCTTTTTCTTGGGTTGGCATGGAAAGTAATTATCTCTCACTTTATAATAGGGGATTTCATCATATTTTTAGAATTGTCATGACCTGGCAGTGTACAGAAGTCTATTAAAATGTAAGGTGTCTATAAGCTCAATACTATTTGCATAATACTATCAAGACATTATTTGTCTTTTTCACTTTGTTGACATTTGCCTTAACAATGGTACAAAAGCAATTGTGGGTAAAATACTGAAAGTGCTTTAGTATGTGTGAATCAGAGCTGTAGTAGTACTAAATTGTACTAGTAGTATTCTTCACCATAACATACTTGAAATAGAAAAAAATACCAGTTTCACTTAAGAATGCCCATGATGGGGGCGCCTGGGGGGCTCAGTCGTTAAGCGTCTGCCTTTGGCTCAGGTCGTGATCCCAGGGTCCTGGGATCGAGCCCCGCATCGGGCTCCCTGCTCGGCGGGGAGCCTGCTTCTCCCTCTCCCACTCCTCCTGCTTGTGTTCCCTTTCTCTTGCTGTGTCTCTCTCTGTCAAATAAATAAATAAAATCTTTAAAAAAAAAAAAATGCCCATGATGAAGCAAAAAAAAAATATTTAAAAAAATCTCAGTATCTGTGTACACATTTTAAAAATATTCTTTGTAATGAAATGGGAGGTACATATAAAACACTTCAGTTGCATTACAAAGTCCGATGCCTGTTTGGAATAAAAGCACTTGTGCAGTTGTTTATGAGTTGACCAAGGTACTTTTTTTTCATGGAAAAACATTTTTTATTTGAAAGAACTGACAAACTGATTTTTCATATTTGGCAGATATTTTCTCACGAATGAAGTTAATTTATCATTTAAGGAAACCAACTGACAATATTTATTGCTGGTAATAAAATTGACGTTTGTAAGAGAAAATTAGAATTTTGGGAAACTTGTATGCCTTCAGCTTGATATTTCCCCAGTACTTACGAGAGTACTTACTAAAAAGTAAGATTAGTGGGTGATACTAACGAATGTTATATTTTGAAATAGGACAATGAAATATGTCAGTATTTGGAAGATAGGCATAAATCCATGACCTAATTTTTTTTAATGACCAGGGCATTGATGATAAATATCTTATATCCATGAAAGATTCAAAGTGTAAGAGATCAGTGGATATGAATGTGAGAGTTGGAAGCGTTTATTAATATTGTTTCAGATTTCTTATGGCAACCAACCTTCAAAAAACTACCACTTGTCAAGTTTTGGTATGGCGTCAAAGAATATCCACAGTTATCTGAAAAGGCTATTAAAATACTCTCCTGTTTTTCAACTATGTGTGTAAGGCTGAATTTTCTTCATCTACTTAACTCAAACAACAAATTATAGAAGACTGAATACAGAAGCAGATAGGAAAATCCAGTTATTTTCTATTAAGGCAGACATTATGGAGATTTGTAAAAATGTAGAAAAATACTATTTTTAATGAGTTTTTTGTTTTTGGAATATATTTTTTTTAAATATTACTGTTAACAAATAATTTTATAACTGTTAGGGTCAAGTGAATTACCAAGATGAATCTTAAAATTTCTGTTTTAATTTTTAGTTTTTAAATGTCAATAGAAATAATTGATGTAAATAAAAGCCCTGAATTTTTAATATGTAAAGAAATTTTGACAATCTGTGGAATAGGGGAATCCATATATAACTTAGGACGAGAGCACGGCTTTATAATCCAAAATGTACATGTTTCGGCTTATAGCAGTATTTTGATTTGAAGGGTTTTTCAAATGGCAGTGTTGAAGTAGGTTTTATAATCATCAGCTTTGTATTATTTTAAGTCATATTATTTTGAAACTTTTCTAAACCTTCATTTCATTTTATGTCTTTAAAATGCAGCAGAGGAAGCCAAAAATGAAACAAAATATTATTTGCAAAGCAATGTAATTTTTTGGGGACATTCAGTTTTTTTTTCAATTAATCATGGCTGGTTTCCTAAACAAGCTAAATATGGTATAAGAATCCTGAAAAATCCTGTGACAATCTGTATTATTCCTGAATATTCCCGGTATCTCACGTATACAGAATGAATATTTAATATCTGAGTTAAATGGATACATTTTATTTAAAAAATTTGTAATGGTACAGGCCATTGCCATTTTGTAATGTATGTGGAAGTTAATTCACAGTAATGCCTGTTAGTGTTAACCATCATGAAACATGATGATCATATGTTAGAGTTCTTATTTCTCTTCTTTCTATAAACAGATAATCTCAGTGATACCTTGAAGAAGTTGAAGTTAACAGCTGTTGACAGAACTGAGGATAGTTTAGAAGGATGTTTGGATTGTCTACTTCAAGCACTGGCTCAAAATAGTAAGTTTCATTATGTTTCAAATGCCAAACAAAAAAATTAAATCAGCAGTCATTCAGAAATTGGTCTGTAGTTTAGCACATAACTTGCATTCCCATAACTTGAATTCCTTTGAATCCTATCTCAGAATACTGAGGTTGTTTTACATGCTCCACCCTCCCACCCCACCTGCCCACCCCGGAGGTACTGAAAGCCAAGTTGATAGGCAGAAGAAAGGAGGAATTGATTGGTGGTGATGGCATTAATTCCAGCCCCAGAGAGAGGCCATTCTTTCATTCCTAACAGATAAGCACCATAGTTGTTTTCCTTCTTAACACCTACATTTGTTCTTTGAAAAAGACTGCGTGTGTGTATATGTGGGGAGACTGTGGAGGAGAAACAGAGGGGAGCTTAAAACACCTCGAATTTTTTTCTGAGATCTTATGGTCACCTTTTTAATAATTTCACTTTAAAGTAATGTTTATGAAAAATAAATAATGCTTATGCTTAGATTTAATTGGAAAGAGCCATAAGCAGTCATTCAGAAATCCCTTAAAACTAAGGTAAGACTTGATCTTTGATGCTGTGGTAAATAATGCTTGTGATAAAAATTATATAGCTCAAAAAAAAAATTATACAACTCTTCATTGGCTAACACACTGGATTGTTGCATTTGATCCATCATATTTCCATTCATTAATTTTTGTATTATCACAGAGAATAGACGGGTACAGAATGATTTTTATCTGTTCCCTTGGTTCTGCTTTGTTGTGCTATGGTTTGTGCTGTACTTGTTTTTAATTGTACCATTATCTTATTCTGGGATTAATTATGTAGCTGACAAAGAATTTAGGAGAAAGTATATATTGTTAGAGTTTTAATTTCAAGCACTCAGATGTGTGTGTTATTTCTTTTTTATTTTATTTTTCATTTCTTAGTGAACTGTGCTTAGAAAATATAAAATAATTGAATGTGGTACTCTTCATCAAAAAGCACATTTTAAAACTAGCTTGGAAAATTCTTTTTCAGTAATTCTCTTTGCTTTTGAGATTGTAACTCTGTCAAGTTCAATCTTAGAGATGACAGAGGTTTGAAACAAGGAGTTCAGTAAGAGCATCTGAATAAGGTTCACCATGGTAAAGAGAAAGAACAGAAAAGGAGAGTGTCTAAGGCTGTACTGTCCATTGTAGTAGATGTATGTGACTGTTTAAATTTAATAATTTAATTTAATTTAAATGTGAGCCCTTAGTCTTACTTTTCAATAGCCATATTTGGCTAGTAACTGCCTTCTTGAGGATCACAGATATTAAGTCATTTCCATGATCACAGAAAGTTCTTTTGTATAGCATGGGTCTAGAAGATTAGAAAGAACCATGTGATGACCTGAGTTTTATATGCCTGTATAGACAGGTTTACATAATCATGTAATTAGTCTAAATTGAATATCTCAAGTTCATTTTTTTGGAAGAGTTGTTTTATTATACTCTTCTTTTGTTTTTAATGGCCTGGTTTTTTCTCTTTGTTAGAAAAAAGAATTTTCTAAATGGACCATTTCTTCAGAAACTGAAGGATATGAAGGCAGTGTTCTTGGTTATATGTAGAGGGTTGCTCAGCCCTCTCTTGGAAAGACTGATAGAGAACTGAAGTTGAAGAAAAGAAATGAAAAAAGGAAGCCAAAGTTTATAACTTTTTAAAGAATAGATTTAAGAAATAGAAGTATATAACTGTTGGATTAAATTTCAGATCCATTGCGGACTTACTCATTGAACCTATTTATTGAAAATAGCCTTGAAATGTATATTATAAAGTGTTAAGGCCAAATAGCCACAAGGTGTCAATAAAAACAACAAACTCTACTAATTTAACTATTGACTCCCCAAGAAGGGAGCAAAAGGAATATGTCTTTTTAAGAATCCATAACAAAATTCAAGTGTCCTCATATCTAAGACTATTGACACAAAAGAATTTGACACAGGAAGAGGAAGTTCATGCAGATGTTCAGTGTTTAACTTAAGAATGATTATCTGTCATTGACTGAGTGCTTATTATGTACTCAGCACTGGAGTTGGGGATATATCTGTTATCTAATTTAAACTTTCCTTTAGTCCCATGAAGAGGTGTTATCATCACCGTGTAAAGGAAAAAGAAACAGACACTATAAGGTTACTTGCCTGGCTCTGGCAGAGTCTAGAGTTTGGATTTGAACTGTTAGTCTATAAAATAAAAAATTACATTCTGAGTAAAGTGTGGCTTTTCGCTGAGTTTATAAGATGTGAAAGTGTTTCCAAAAGATAGGTTTTAATATTGTGTCTTAAATTTTTGCTTTTTCTTTAAAATAGTCTCAAATTATATTATTAAAGATGAGAATGATATATAAACCTTTTTTCTTGAATTAGACTTATAGATATTTTATTGATACATTTTTTAAAAATTAGCACATGGCTTTTAAACAAAAGTAAAAAAAAAATACTAGTAAGATGTTTATTTTCTACAGTTGTTCTTCCTTGAAGTGATTGATCCATTGCTACTTTTACCCTCTTAAAGGTAAAATTATAAAACATTTAACTTAAGTAAATCTGTACTGGCTTTTTTTTGCAGAGACCTTCTAGTGTCATAATTCTTCCTTAGTATCGGGTGTTTAGCTAAAAATAATCACTGCTTGTACCAGAATTGCCTGGTACCTGATCAAGAAACAATGATTTCTCCATTCTGTACAAGTATAAAATGATAATGTGTGTAATAGAAATCTAAACTTAAAATTTTATTTTACAATCTACTAACCTGTCATTGGAAAGGACAAATCTGAGAGGAAAGAAATTATGCTTTTTAAAATTTTTACACTGGAAATTTAGTATATTTGAATTACACATAAAAAATTATCATAATCTGAAATTGATATATGACTTCAGAGTGGTTTTCTTTCTTAAATTTTTTTTGGGTAACATTAAATATAATATATATGTCAGAATCTTAAGAGACAAGTGTTAGATAATTTTAATACTTACTAGGTTTTATGGAAAACATTTTGCTTAAGCATTTTGTGTAAATCTCTGATCTAAATAATAGAAGCATTCATTCATTCATATAAATACTTTAGATCTCAGTTTTAAAATGTTTTTAGTAAATATTTGAAAGCTACCCTCTAAGAAATCAGATTCTGTTCACTCTTACCTCTTTTGATTCAGAGCATAGAAGATTCTCTGTAAATGCTTATTGTAGTATGGTTACTCTGTTCCATGCTTATTTGAAAATTTAAAACAATAGGCCGTGTTTTTATCCCTAAACATTAGGACAGGAATTGTCATTAGAGAATATGACATCTAAATCCCCTTGTAAGGCAAACTACTAGCATAAATCAAAAGCCCACAGACAAGAAAAATTAGCAGTCCATTCATAATAAAAAATTCTATTCCATTATAAGAGCATGGGGACCATGTTCTGTTGCTGAGGGAACCACAAAACAATGCCAGCATGATCACCAACACAGCTTTCAATTCTTGTCCTAAAGGATTAGGCTGTTTTCCTCTGTCTCATTGCCTCATGTACCTTTGTGCTCTAACTTTTTTTAATTAATAGCTTAATGACAATTCCTATTTCCTACAAGAGTCACAGAATTGTTTGTTTTCTGTAGAACAACCCAGTTTACTTTAAAGAAAAAAGTATTTAGTCTCTAGTCCACACTCCTAACCCAATATCAATTCTTACGTTCTTTCTTAGCCTTTGTTCTTTTTTTTATTCATTATATTGATTTTTGGCTCCCTTCTGAAGCTATAATCCTAAACACACCAGATTATGTATAGAAGACGCTAATGTAGATTACTCTATGAATCTTCCCTAACAGAACTTACTGTTGTCATTTGCTTTTAGTCTGTTTTGTGCCTTCAGTATTTCTGAATTGACTTACTTTTGAATACCCAAATTATTTCTTAAGTAAGGGACTTTGAAACTTGTTATCAACTGTTTTTGTTTTCTTTTTTTTTTTTAAGATTTTATTTATTTATTTGACACACATACACAGCGAAAGAGGGAACACAAGCAGGGGGAGTGGGAGAGGGAGAAGCAGGCTTCCCGCAGAGCAGAGGGCCTGATGCGGGGCTCGATCCCAGGACCCTGGGACCATGACCTGAGCCGAAGGCAGACGCTCAATGATTGAGCCACCCAGGCGCC
Source organism: Neomonachus schauinslandi (assembly GCF_002201575.2). Classification (NCBI taxonomy): domain Eukaryota; kingdom Metazoa; phylum Chordata; class Mammalia; order Carnivora; family Phocidae; genus Neomonachus; species Neomonachus schauinslandi. The sequence continues at coordinate 123,138,197 of NC_058404.1, read as the reverse complement.
CCTATCAACTGTTTTTCAATAGCCATATTAAATCTGAAATCACTGGACATGAAAGATTACTGCTGTTTTAGTGGAAACAAAAAACTATTTTACTTCTTTCATGGTAATATCTTGATTTTACTTTTTACCCTAAGTTATCAAATGCACCATAGAAGTGATATATTTCTTTTGCAAGCTGAATTCATTATGTTTTAACCTCCTTTACGTATTTTTCCATCATGTGACTCTTCTAGTTATTGTGTCCATTGTCCATGAGAGCTTATTAGTGGTGCTAATCATAAATTATCAAAAGTTCAGTTTTTACTAAGTAAAGATAGTGTTTGTAGAATAGAGGAGACTAAAGTAGAGAAAATGTTCAACTAAAAAGCCATTGACAATTCTTGAGTAATTGAGAATCCTGGATTGCCATTGAATAATGGCAGCTACCTAAATCTCAGTTTCTCCACACATTCTCTAAAAACTTATACAGATCATCAAAGAGATAAAGTAAAACCAATTAATATAACCTATCCCTTAAGCATAACTAGAAGACAGACTCTAAGACCTTCAAATTATTAGGGAGAGAAATAAATATCAAAATGTAGCCTACTTAGCATCAGAGCCCGTGATAGAATTCATTGAGACTGCAGAAACTACATGGAAAAGACGAGAGGAAAGTTGGTTGAACCAGGAGCCCAAGTGTACATAGTTAATAAAATTGCCTTAAGAAGAAAAAGTCCTAGCATGGAAAATACTAAGATATGGTCTTAGATTGCAGATGATAAACATACAAATTGCTATAGTGAATAAAGCAAAAAATAAGAACCAACATTTTAGCTATTTAAAAGTTTTCTTCCTAAACCAACCATAAAGCAGTTATCAGTAACAGAACACCACAACCTAAATTAAATATCTTTAAGCCTTTGCATATATGAAAAGAAAAAAATCCTCAAGTAAGAGTTTCAGATACTTGAAACAGAAGTGGATAAATACCAGGGTGATGTAAAAGAAGAGTTGACTAGAAGAAGTTGAAGAAAAAGAATCATTTTAGAAATTAAAACTAGATTATAAGACAACAGGAAAGAATAGAGGTTACTGAAAATTTATTATGGAGCATTGAGGAAAACAGGCAAAAGAATGAAGACAAAATAAAGGATCAGAGAGAAAATGATTGATGTGTAAGATAGGGAAAAGATCCAGTATACACACAATTGGAGCCCTAAAGGAGAAAAACAAAACAATGAAACAGAGCTAATATTTAAAACTAAGAACTTTTCTGAAGAAAAGAAAGACCAGAATCTTACATGATGTGAAAGAGGCAGCCATGTACTTGCAAAAATTGACCTGTAATGGGCAACTCAGAGACTTAGTCTAGTAAAACTCTTGCTTATGCATTTATTTGTGTCTAAGTGAAAAACAAAAGAGCAGCTTTTTCTTTCACAAATAAATTCATCACTTGGTGACAATAAAAAAAAGTAATAATAAGTACAAAGGAAAAATCCTTAGGGTCTCCATTCAAAAAGATGAAATTATTTTAAAAAGGAAAGAAGATCAGATTGGCATCAGACTTCTCAATGGCAATATACAAAGCAATTCAATAATGGAACAGTATTTTTTAAAAAATCAAGAAATAGGAATTTTATACTGAGCCAGCCTGCTCAGTATCAAGGCTATAAAAAAACATTAAACATGGAAAAACCCAGGGAACACTATACTCATTAGTCTTCCACAGAAATCTTCTAAACTCATGCTGTCCAGTATTCATGATCTGACATGGCTATTGAACATTTGAAGTGAGGTTAGTCTGAATTTAGGCACACTGTAGATTTCAGGGACTTAGTACCAAAAAATATATAAACTATCTCATTAACAGTTTTGAAAAATATTGATTACATATTGAATCTCATTTTTAAAATTTTATAAGATATTTACAAATACTTGATTTCTATTACAGCTGTATAGGCCATTGTTTCTTGAATGTGGGTTGTGGCTGATTGAAGTAGGTTTAAGAGTTGGGCCACCCAGTATAATATGATGGAAAATGCATGTCATCAATAAAATCCAATTGGGTAATTCAATGTAGGAAAGGACATTTAAAAGAAGACATTTAAAATAGTGAACTTAAGTTCATTGTTCAAGGGTTAGATTCTAAGGAAGAGAAAGCATATAGGTCCCAAGATATGTTCTGTGCATTTAGTCAAGCGCAGAAAGAGGACAGTGTATATCCAAATATATTGGTATTCAGGAGTTGTAGAAAGGGATCGTGGAAAGGCTTGAATCTGATTGGAAGAATGAGAAGGACCATCTTGAAATCTGTCACAGGCCATGAGATTAATAGCAGAAGCAAGATGTAACTGTGATACTGGTTGGTGTTTGCCCTCTGATGTGCTTTTAAGCTATACTTCATAAGGAGCAAAAAAGCTCTTGTTATGTGCAGTCTCCAGAGGGAGATAAGCTTCCATTGGTATTTGTACTTTGTGATTAAAACATTGGCAGAGGATCTAGTTTTCTTTTTTTTTTTTTTTTAAGATTTTATTTATTTATTCATGAGAGACAGAAACAGAGGGAGAAGCAGGCTCCCAAGGAGCAGGAAGCCCGATGCGGGACTCGATCCCAGGACCCTGGGATCATGACCTGAGCCGAAGGCAGACGCTTAACCATCTGAGCCACCCAGGCGCCCGAGGATCTGGTTTTCTAACATTAGCTATAAATGTTACCATTTTGCTTCTTAAGTTTGCTAAATTTGAAAAACTTCTCATGTTCCTAAGAGAGAGTAAAATATGTAAGAGAAATGTGATTTGAAATGATGCTCTGTGCCAAAAATATACTTAAGAAGATCTGTCCTCAATATTTATAGTACCAGTGCTGACTTACTATCACTAAGGACTACACTTTTAAGTTATTGTTGAGAGAGAAGTGTTGGGGGTTGTTTTCTTGACATTCTTTTTCAACAGGATAGGATTGTATGTAACTCTACCTGGACAGCTAGCTGTGGATTTTCTGTGGCCATATACTTGATTGATGTAACAGGCTTCTTTTTTTTTTTTTAAGTTTCTATTTAAATTCTAATTAGTTAACATACAGTGTAATATCAGTTTTAGGTGTACAAGAGAGTGATTCAGCACTTCCATACAACACTCGGGTGCTCATCACAAGTGCCCTCCTTAATCCTTATCACCTATATAACACATCCTTCCTCCCACCTCCCCTCTGGTAACATCAGTTTATTCTCTATAGTTGTTGTGGTTTTTTTTTTAAGATTTTATTTATTCATTTGACAGAGAGAGAGAGAGAGTGAAAGCAGGAACACAAGAGGGGGAGTGGGAGAGAGAGAAGCAGGCTTCCCGCAGAGCAGGGAGCCCGATGCGGGGCTGGATCCAGACCCTGGGATCATGGCCTGAGCCGAAGGCAGACGCTTAACAACTGAGCCACACAGGCGCCCCTATACACTATAGTTGAGAGTCTGTTTCTTGGTTTGCGTTCCCCCTCTTTTTTCCCCTTTGCTTGTTTGTTTTGTGTAACTGGCTTCTCTAATCAATTAAACACTATCCCAATATGTTTTGAATGTGTTAAAGAATATGTGGCATATAAATTGGACTTTTGATTGATACAGTGATTTAGAAATGAATTAATAATACTAGTATCTGATTAAAAATTATATATTCTCAACAGAAAGGTATAGTTTGATATTTAAAGGAAAATAGCTTATAGTAATAGATTGATTAATCTATATTAATCTGTATTGATTAATCTGTAACAGTGTCTTTGCTGTGATTATAAATGTTTGAACCTGATATTAAAGGTGTGGTCAGTATCATAGTCTTTTTTACCTCTGTAGAATTTGATAGTCCATGATGGTTATGTTTCCTCTAGAAAGCTACCTTACATGGTTTAATTGCTTTCGTTTTTATCTCTTGTAATTCAGATTTGTGGAGTAGCCATTTGGCATTGTAAAACAAAGATTAGAGTTTCACCATTATGTAGACACTGAAATCTGTAAATGAGATCTTTTGTGGAATAATAAAAATTTAATGAATCATTTTTCCTAATGGAAACTTCTTTATAAAATATACATATTCTTCTTCTTATAATTGATTTATTTATGTTTAATAATTTATTTGATATATAGTGTAAGGTGATCTAATTTTATTTTTTTCTAAACAATTTTCTCAACACCATGTATTGTTTAATCTACTCCCTATTGGTTGATAATGCTCCTTTTAACATATAATAATTGCTTAATTTAATGTAATTGGGCCAGCTTTGGAATTTTATTCTATTCCATTAATCTATTTGTCTATTGTGTTCTAACCATGCTATTTTAATTATATTAGCTTTATGGAGGAAATTTCTCTTTAAAAAATCTGTTAAACAGTTTTATTTTCGTGGGTTTAGTATATCACAGAAATTGTGGAAATGCATTTTCACATTCCTGAAAATTCCTATAGGAATTGAGATAAGCTATAAATTAATTTGGAAAGAATTGAAAACTTCTCAGCGTTTTTTCTGTAAATCTAAGAACACAGATTATATCTTATTTAAGTCCTTTTGTGTCTCAGATGTAGTTTGGTTCATGCTTTCCATACATATCTCATTTTAAATATTCCTACGTATTTTACATTTTTTGGTTGTTGCAAATGGAGTTTTTCCCACTATAACTTCTAAGTGGTTATTGTTAGAGATCAATTTGAAATCTGTGTTGATTTTTATATTTTTATTTGTGTTCAGCTACCTTCTGAATCCACTTAGTTGTTAAAATAAAACTTTAGTTCTTTTGGGTTTTGCAATCAGAACATCTGCAAAGTGACATTTTTGCTTCCTCTTTCCCTTGTAATTATAGCTGACTTACTGTGTTGACTTGAACTTCCAGCAAAATAGTAAATAACAATGATGTGAATGATATCTTACTTTAATTTCTGCTAATAATGGTGGTCCTTCTAATGCTTCATCATTCAGTATAACACCTCTTGAATAATGTAAAAGGTTTTTTTCTTATTAAGAAAACAGTCTTAATTCAAGAATGATTTTTTTGAAAATCAAGAGTGGTTACCTTTAAAACAAACTTTTAGCCTAATCAATTAATATTAAAAATAGTAAGTATCTATTACTTTAAAGTTTATTTATAATAAAATTATTTGTTGGGAGCATTATTACTTGAGGAAGTTTTTCTTTTTATCTTTTTTTAAAAGATTTTATTTATTTATTTGACAGAGACACAACGAGAGAGGGAGCACAAACAGGGGGAGTGGGAGAGGGAGAAGCAGGCTTCCCTCTGAGCAGGGAGCCCGATGTGGAGCTCCATCCCAGGACCCTGGATCATGATCTGAGCCAAAGGCAGACGCTTAACAACTGAGCTACCCAGGCGCCCCAAGAATAAAATCTTTTAAAAAATTCTCTATTAAAAGGGGGGTGGGGGGATGGGTTAGCCTGGTGATGGGTATTAAAGAGGGCACGTACTGAATGGAGCACTGGGTGTTATATGCAAACAATGAATCATGGAACACTACATCAAAAACTAATGATGTAATGTATGGTGATTAACATAATAAAAAAAAGAAAAGAAAAAAACAAATTATCTTAAAAAAAAAAAGAATGGGAAGTGCAGCATAGTTTTACAATCTCAGAATGAAGGCCATTTAGTAAACTAGGAGGTTCAGTATAATTTGTTTCTTCCTTTGTATATTCAGGGACAAATACTTACCTAATAAGAATTAGTACCTAAAGAATAATTAAAATTAACAATATGAGATATATTTTAGAATAAGTATTATTAAATGGTCTGATAAACATTTATCAATTTAGTACTATATAGCCCCCCAACTTTTCAAAACTACAGACCGTAAAGCATCACTTTTTTTAGGGGTGTCATACAATTTTTTTTATTAAGTTTTTAATTTTAATTAAAGTTAACATACAGTATTATATTAGTTTCAGGTATACAATATCGTATATACAATATACGATATTGTATATACAATATACAATATTGTAACTCAAAAATTCTGCACATTACTCAGTGTTCATCATGATAAGTGTGCTCTTTAATCCCCCTCACCCTATTTCACCCACCTTCCCTTTGGTGACCATCAGTAGTTGAGTCTATTTCTGTCTCTCTCTCTCTTTTTTTCTTTGCTCATTTGTTTTTTTTAAATTTCACATATGAGTGAAATCATATGGTATTTGTCTTTCTCTGACTGACTTATTTTGCTTTAGCATTATATACTAGCTCCATCCATGTTGTTGCAAATGGCTAGATTTCATTCCTTTTTATGGATGAATAATATTCCATAGTGTGTGTGTGTGTGTGTGTGTGTGTGTGTGTACGTACACCACATCTTTATCCATTCATTTTTCGATGGACATTTGGGCTGCTTCCTTAATTTGGCTATTGTAAATAATGCTACAATAAACATAGGGGGGTGCATGTATCCCTTTGAATTAGTGTTTTTGTATTTTGGGAATAAATACCCAGTAGTGCAATTATTGGATTCTAGAATAGTTCTATTTTTAACTTTTTGAGGAACCTCCATATTGTTTTCCACAGTGGCTGCACCAGTTTGCGTTCCCACCAACAGTGCATGAGGGTTCCTTTTTCTCCACATCCTTGGAATGCGTTGTTTCTTGAGTTTTTGATTTTAGCCATTTTGACAGGTGTGAGGTGATATCTCATTGTGGGTTTGATTTGCATTTCCCTGATGATGAATGATGTTGTGCATCCTTGCATGTGCCTGTTGGCCATCAGTACATCTTCTTTGGAGAAATGTCTGTTCGTGTCTTCTGTCCATTTTTTAATTGAATTATTTGGTTTTTGTTGTTTTTTTGGTGTTGAGTTGTCTAAGTTCTTTAAATATTTTGGATACTAACTCCTAATCAGATATGTCATTTGCAAATATCTTCTCCCATTCAGTAGGTTGTCTTTTAGTTTTGTTGGTTGTTTCCCTTGCTGTGCAGAAGTTCTTATTTTGATGTGGTCCCGGTAGTTTATTTTGCTTTTGTTTCCCTTGCCTCAGGAGACATATGTAGAAAAATGTTCTATGGCTGATGTCAGAGAAATGCATCATGTTGTCTTCCAGGATTCTTATAGTTTCAGGTCACACATGTAGGTCTTTAATCAATTTTGAGTTTATTTTTGTGTATGGTGTAAGAAAGTGGTCCAGTTTCATTCTTTTGCATGTAGATGTCCAGTTTTCCCAACACCATTTGTTGAAGAGACTCTTTCCCATTGGATAGTCTTGCCTCTTTTGTCAAAGATTAATTGCTTTGGCTATTCGGGGTCTTTTGTGGTTCCATACAAATTTAAAGGTTGTTTGTTCTAGTTCTGTGAAAAATACTTTTGGTATTTTGATAGGGATTACATTAAATCTGTAGATTGGTTTGGGTAGTATAGACATTTTAACAATATTAGTTTTTTCCAATCCGTGAGCATAGAATGTTTTTCTATTTCTTTGCTTTGTCTTGAGTTTCTTTCATCAATGTTTTCTAGTTTTGAGTACAGATCTTTCACCTCTTAAGTTTAGTAATGGATATTTTACTGTTTTGGGTGTAATTGTAAGTGGGATTATTTTCTTAATTTTACTTTCTTCTGCTTCATTTTTAGTGTATAGTAATATAACAGATTTCTGTACATTGATTCTGTATCCTAAAACTTTACTGAATTTGTTTATTCTAGTAGTTTTTTGGTGTGGAGTCTTTTAGGTTTTCTATATATAGTATCATGTTATCTGAAAATAGTTTAAGTTTTACTTCTTCCTTACCAATTTGGATGCCTTTTATTTCTTTATGATTTCTGATTGCTGTGGCTAGGACTTCCAGTGCTATGTTGAATAAAAGTGGTGAGAGTGGTCATTGTTATCTTGTTCCTGACCTTAGGGGGAAAGCTCTCAATTTTTCCCTGTTGAATATGATGTTAGCTGTGGGTTTTTCATATATGGCCTTTATTATATTGAGGTGTGTTCCCTCTAGACCTACCCTGTTGAGTGTTTTTATCATGAGTGGATATTGTACTTTGTCAGATGCTTTTTCTGAATCTTTTGAAATGACCATATGGTTTTTATTCTTTCTCTTTTTGATGTAATTTATCAAAGCATTACTTTTAGTACAGGAAAACTGTTTACAATTGCAAGGTTATATCATATCAGCCTTTGAATTATGTCCATAGCTATAAATTTAGCTATTCATTTTTTATGTTTACTCAACCCTGAAAGTGTGAACTTTATTACTTATGATTTTTCTTGCTTTAATGTACTTTTACATGGATTCCTCTTAGTGAGTTTTTAATGTCATGTGAATTTTGGTATTTTAAAATTTAATGGAATAATGAAATAGGCGTATAAATTCTTTTATAAATTAAAAAAAAATGTTTTAAATACTTAGCCTTAAAGATTATTTCTAAAAGTTTCTAACATTTGGCCTTAGGAGAAGAAACACCAGCCAGAAAAGTAGGCAGTTGAAAAAAATTCTTTTTGAAGTTTGATTTTGTATAAATCTTACTTCCCATAAAACTGTAGCTTATCCATTTTGTTAAAACTGGAAGAGAATCACACCATGGGAATATGTTTTATACCAAGTTAATAAATAAAAGCAAAGTTATTTCATTTTTCATTGTGACTCATTTATTACTGCAGTTTTCATTTTTTGAGTTATGAATGTATGTGAATATTAATGACCAACTGCAAAATTGTTAAATTGGAAAAAATAGTCATAACATTAAAAACAAAATAGAGAGTAAAAGATTAATTCTTTGTTTGAAGTTGTCAAGGTAAGGGAAGAATAGCCAAGAAATGGAAAAGATCCCAAATTAAGAAATCTTTCCCCCTGCTCGTGCTCTCTCTCTCTATCTCTGTGTCTCAAATGAATAAATAAAATCTATAAAAAAAAATTTTTTTTTCTTTAAAAAAAAAATACTTTTTAGAAGCACATTAAAAAGGGGTGATTCTAGTTGGAGAAATGCATGGCAAGTCAGTAATGTATCTTCTTATCTGAATAAAAGATACTACATTATTTTCTGTTTGCTGTACAACTAGATCTTGATGAAGGCCAAAAGTATTAGATGCCATATTTTTAACTGTGTGTGGCTTATGGTCATTTTACTCTCATAACAAATCACTAACAACTAAGGAAATATGAATATTTTGTGTTTTTAGTAAGGTAGAGTTTAGATATAATTTTCTAGTGTAATAGTCGTGTAATGGGCTATATAATACAGCACATCTTTATTCTCTAAGTTTTTAATAGAAGCTGATAGTATTCAGAGCCTTCTGTTGACAGATACATTCACTTGGAAATTTGGGCTGTTTCACTACCACTTAAAAAACAAACAATGCATTGTATTAACTCTTTGAGATTTAAGAAAGCTAGCACATTTAGGTAGAACAAACAATTTTTTTTTCTCTGTAGTTATACAGGGCTGTTGGAGCAGTAGTAGAGAATACTGTGTGACATTCATGATCCTGCACATCAGTGATTCATGTCTAAAGTAAAAGAAGAAGTACACGTATTGAATGTAGGTGGACCCATTAGAATATTTGTAAAGTATTCGAATATGTTAAGTTCATACTGCCATGATATGTCATACTGCTTTGGTTAAATATTAACTATTTAGTTTAAAGTTAGATTTGGAACATTTTATACAGTCATGTCATACTTTGCACATCTCCTCATCTTCAGGTCTCATTCATTCATATATTCAGCACTGAGTTTTATTTAGTATGTTGCAAACATTGTGATATCTCCTAATAATGGCAGAAATTTAGTTCCTGCCCTCAGAAGCTCATTATTTTGGGATAGAGATTGATAAGTAAATGTAAAATTATAATTTTTTGTAAGTGCTGTAATAGAGGTATGTTCAGTGTCTGGTGGGAGTATATCTATTTAGTAACCTTAAAAAAAGTTAAGATAGCTATGTCAAATCAAAAGGGAATAATCATAAAATGAACTAAAGGCAATATTATATGAAAATTCAACTTTTAAAAAAATCAGTTCTTCAATTGTTAATTGAATTGGTTTTTGTTTGTTTTAGAAGACAAGAAGTAGTTATTTTATATGAAACAGAATGAACTAATTTATACTGTGTTGTGCCGTGAATGACTCTAATAGTATGCATGCTGATGCTTTTGGTTCATTAACCACACTTTTTTTTTTCCTCTTTAAAACTTGATTGATTCACTACCTGATTAAAGCATAGGATTTTAACAGCATTAGACAAATTTTTACATGGAAGCTTTACATAGCATTTCATATTATATGATTCTGCTTGTTCTTTAAAAAATGTATGCATCCATCGGGCAAGGAATACTTTTCATTAAATTATCAATATTAAATGCACTTAATAATCATGTATAGATAAACAAATGTAGCTAACTTTTAGACATTTTAAGTAGGTAAAACATACACTTTGCTCATAAAGAAATATTTGATGCAAATATACAGATAAAATGTTTAAAAAATTCAAACACTGAAAAAAACTACACCTTTGATGAGTGACTTTTTTTGAGAGCAAGGATTTCCAGATATATTCATTCTTTTAAATATTTAGCTATGATTTCTTTGTTTCTCAAACTACAAAGCTGCTGATAGCAAAACTCCAGGATTTCACAGGCAAGAAATGGAAAAGATCCCAAATTAAGAAATACTTTTTAGGGGCACCTGGGTGGCTCAGATGGTTAAGCATCTGCCTTCGGCTCGGGTCCAGCTATGTCTACCTTAACACAAATGTTAAAACAGAACTCAGAAAATGTACTATTAAGAACCCAATTCTAGACCTGGGCTATCCATAAAGTAGCTATTGACCCCGTGTGGCTTTTGAGTACTTGAAAGGGGACTAGTTGAAATTGAGATGATTTATAACCTCAGAGACAGTCCTTAAAAAAAAAAAAGTAAAATGACTCCATTTTTGTGTTGATTACATATTGAAATGATAATATTTTATATAAATAAAATGCTTATTAAACTTAATTTTGTGTTTCTTTTTATCTTTCCTTTTTTTTTTTTTTTTAAGATTTTGTTTATTTATTTGATAGAGAAAGAGAGCAAAAGTAGGCAGAGCAGCAGGCAGAGGGAGAGGGAGAAATAGGCTCCCCACTGAGCAGGAAGCCCAGTGCGGGGCTTGATCCCAGGACCCTGGGATCATGACCTGAACCGAAGGCAGCTGCTCAACCGACTGAGCCACCCAGGCACCCCTCTTTTTACCTTTTCTAATTGTGGCTGCTAGAAAACTTTAAATTATTTATGTGGCTCGCATTATATTTCCATTGGACATCACTGTTTTAAACTGATGCTTCTCAAACTTTAGGTACATAAAAATTATTTGGAAGGATTGTTAAAACACAAATACTTGGGTTCTATCCTCAAAGATTCTGATTCATTAGTTTTATGTGGGGCCCAACAATTTGCATTTTTAATAAGGCCCAGTGGATGCCAGTGTGGTAATCTGTGGATCACACTTAAGTAACAAGGTTCTAATGTGGACAATATCTTTTCAGTGGGGTTGAAAAGAATGTCTAGGATGAATCAAAGGCCATATCAGTGTTCACCCAGTCTCTTATTTGGTATAATCTATAAATAAGATACTGCCATACGGTGTAGAGGAATTTAATTATGAACTTTGTGATAGACATTTGAAGAAAAATTTGTGGAATTTTGTCAAAGACTTTTTTTTATATGAGTGTATACTTGTTATTGTGTAAATAGGAAAATAAAGAGAAAATTAAAAGCAACTGTTTGTCAAATAGGAAAGTAAGATTCAGTCTATCATTTCTAAGACCACAGAATTTACTTACATATCTAAAGAAAGGAGAGGAGGAAAATTTAGTAAGAAAAAAAAAAAATATATATATATATAGAAAGGTACAATTGTGACAGAGAAAGACCTTTTATCTAAAGTATTTGCTTTCTTCTTGGATATTTTTCATTTCTTTATTTTTTTTATTTTTATTTTTTATTTTAGAGACCAGAAGTGGGAGGTGCAAGAAGGAGGAGAGAGAATCATAAGCAGACTCCATGCTGAGCATGGAGTCCTACGCCGGGCTCGATCTCACAACCTGGAGATCACCACCTGAGTGGAAACCAATAGTCAGATGCTTAACCGACTGCGCCATCTAGGCACCCCTCATTTCTGTATTCTTAAAAACAGTTAAACAGGGGATGATGAAATTAGAATGGGGAGAAAGATAAGGTAGAGAGAAGTCAGAGGAGGGGGACAATAGATGGAAGAGAATGGTAAATAATAATAGAAAGCAGTGAGGACATAGAATATTGTATTTAAGGTTGGGAACAATTCTTTAGTGTATTCTACTATGATATTTGCAGACCTGTTTGGCTAACTATTTTTAGGGCAAAGGAAGGATTTATTCATGGTTTTACCTTAGCAAATAGCAATAGCATGGTTTTCCTTTAGCAAATAGTTACTCAGGCTTAATGAAGAGCCCCAATCTTTTAAAGAAAATCTTTCTTTTCTTTTCCTTTCTTTTTCTTTTCTTTCCTTTTTTCTTTTCCTTCCTTCTTTCCTTCCTTCCTTCCTTCCTGATAGCCTTAAGACTAGAAAATACTTTTTAATATTGATCCTTAATCTTTATCCTTGCCATTGCCACTCATTGGTCCTATTTCTAGCTCCTGGATAAACAAACAATATGTTTCCTCCCTAACAGATCTTTTATATTTAGAGATAACTATCATATTTCTTACTTCCTCAGTTGGCCCTTGTATGATGACAAAGAGACAGCAGTATGTTGATAAAAAATAATAGAGCAAAGGTTGAGAATATTTTTTCCTACTCTCAGTATGGCATGTATGTGTTCTTATTTCGAAGTATTTGTTTAAGAGGATAAAATGAGGGCGCCTGGGTGGCTCAGTTGGTTAAGCGACTGCCTTCGGCTCAGGTCATGATCCTGGAGTCCCTGGATCGAGTCCCGCATCGGGCTCCCTGCTCGGCAGGGAGTCAGCTTCTCCCTCTCCCACTCCCCCTGCTTGTGTTCCCTCTCTCGCTGTGTCTTTCTCTGTCAAATAAATAAATAAAATCTTTAAAAAAAAAAAAAAAAGAGGATAAAATGATCTAGGGGCAGAGGTATATTAAGGTTCTCAAGAGAAATAGAACCAGTAGTGTGTGTGTGTGTGTGTGTGTGTGTACCTATACATATATATGTGCATGTGCAGGGGTGAGAGAGATACTTATTTTAAGAAATTGGCTCACTTGATTATGGAGACTGACAAATCTAAAATCTGTAGGGTGGGCTGGGAGGATAGCAACCCAGAGAAGAGCTGATACTGCTGTTCAAATCTGAAGGTAGTCTGTTGGCAAAATTTCCTCTTGCTGGGATCAGGGGGCGTGTATGGTGGGGGAATGGGGAGAAAGGGTTAAGGAGGTCAGTCTTGTTTTATTCAGGTCTTTATCTGTTTGGATAAGGTCTAGCCACATTATGGAGGGCAATTTGCTTTACTCACACTCTACACATCTAAATGTCAATCTCATCCAAAAACACCCTCACAGAAACATTCAGAATAGTGTTTGAACAAATAGCTGGGCACCATGGCCCAGCCAAGTTGACACATGAAAGTAACCATCACAGGTGGAATATATATTCTACTGAAGTATCAAAATGGATTGTGTGGCAATAATACTACATTTTGGGGATAACTACTAGTGAAGAATGATGCCATTAGTATTAGAACTTTCCACACAAGAATCTATAATTGATATTAACTGAGGTTTTCCATGACCTATTTTTAAATATTCATTGGGATAAATCCCAAAATGAAGCTCCAAGAGGCAGAGTAATGGTTTTTTTAAAAAGGCATAGATTCAAAGTCTAGGTTTTAGCCCACAGTGTTCTGTGAGGTGACTTCATTTTAGATGCATATAATTTTCTCTTCCCATAGTTAAGTATTACACATCTATTCATTGTACTAGAGAAGTAAACAGACTGTTTTCATTTGACTCATAATAACTTAGTTATGGATTGATCATCTTTTCTTTCTGATGTGTGCATGTGGGAGGGATAAATTTTTTTTTTTTTAAGATTTTATTTATTTGACAGAGAGACACAGCGAGAGAGGGAACACAAGCAGGGGGAGTGGAAGAGGGAGAAGCAGGCTTCCCACAGAGCAGAGAGCCCAATGTGGGACTCGATCCCAGAACCCTGGGATCATGACCTGAGCCGAAGGTAGATGCTTAACTGACTGAGCCACCCAGTTGCCCCTGTGGGAGGGATAATATAAAGGCCAGGTAATTTTCTGCAATGATTTCTGAAGGCTTAAAGAGCATTTTTGCATACGTTTGCTTTTGAAAACATGTAATCTAAGGCCTGATTAGCTTAATGCAAAGTGAAAATTTTAGTCTCTGCATGAGTTAGTGATAGGTAATCCTACAAGAAAACTTCCATTATTGATGTGAGAATTCCTAAAACAGAAGGCAGTCTCCTTATAAACTCAATCATCTTTTCAGTTGGAAGTAATTGCAACTATCGCAACATCAATAAATGTAACCTGGTTGCTCCATCTTTAGTATTCTATAATGGTTTATACATTCCTCTGAACTTAGCATATATTAATTGTGTATGCCTTTTTCATTTATTCAGCTACAAACTCTTTAAGAGCAGGGCCATTCTTCAACTAGCATTAATTGGGTACCACCATATGTTAGTTGGTACTTTGCCCTGGAGAGTTTAGATAGACAAGTAATAGATAAATTTTATTTTTTTTTAAAGATTTTATTTATTTGATAGAGAGAGACACAGTGAGAGAGGGAATACAAGCAGGGGGAGTGGGAGAGGGAGAAGCAGGCTTCCCACTGAGCAGGGAGCCTGATGCAGGGCTCGATCTCAGGACTCTGGGATCATGACGTGAGCCGAAGGCAGACACTTAACAACTGAGCCACCCAGGCGCCCCTAGATAAATTTAACACAGTACAATACATTATGTAATAGAGCTGATTACTAAGTACTGAAGAAACAGAAAGCTGGATTCAAGTCCTATTGTAAGAGTCTTTCAAAGTGTGTCACATAAGGACTGACATTTCATCTGGATCCTAATGGATAAAGGAGTATTTTATGGATGTACACTTCTTCTTCTACTTGCCTCTTCTTCAGACCTTGAATAATACTAACCATCTACCTATTCCACTTTCCAATTCTGGTTGCCTTCCGCTGTTGGCAAAAAAAGTCACCCAATGTTATGGAATGTTGCTGTTACAATTTAGGGTCTCTTGCCTTAGCTGGTAATGCTTTTACATATTCCTCTTTTGTAGAATATATTTTTCTCCTTTTCTGCTTAGAATATGCTTGATTGCCCTTCAAAAGTTGGCTCAAATGTTACCTTCTTATTGAAAATTTCCATGATCTTTATGGAGCTGTGATTGCTTCTCACTATATCTGTTGTACATAACCTCATTATAGTGTCAGTCACATTGAATTGTGATAATTTATTAACCTCTCTCTTTCTAGACAGCTTTCTGAGGATATGATTTGTAACCTATTTATCTTTTATTCCCAACATAGTAGGGACTCAGTAAAAATAAATTTTTTGAATGATCTAATCTACTCCCAAGTCTTCAACTATCAAAAAGGTGCTAAGAACTTGGGAAACAATTACAACATTGTGTGTGAGTATTGGGGGAGAGGTGTGAGTTTGACAAGCAGAATCATCATGCTGGATTTTGACAATACAGTGCATTTACCCAGGTAATGTGAGGGCCTAAGGATTAGGAGAAGAACATCCCAAGCAAAAGAAACAATATACATAAAGTCACAGTGGTAGGAGGAAATGTGGTTCAATTAGAAACTGAAGTGTTTGGTATGGCCAGCAAAAAAAAACACAACAGTATGTTCAGGGAAGCCTCAAGAGATGATAAATGGAAAAGGGAGTAAGGGTTCAAATTATGAAATTTTATGCCACGTGTCTTCGTCTGCTTAGGCTGCTATAACAAAATACCCAAAACCAGGTGGCATTTCTCACAGTTCTAAAGGTTGGGAAGTCCAAGTCAAGGCATCGGCAGATTCAGTGTCTGGTGAGACCTGCTTTCTGATTCATAGACGGCTGTCTTTTTGCTGGAACCTCACATGGTAGAAGAAGCCAGGCATCTCTCTGGAGTCTCTTTTGTAAGGTCACAAATCTCATTTGTGGGAATGCCCCCTATGACCTAATCTGGTCCCAAAGGCCCCACCTCCTAGTAGCATCGCACTGGGGTTAGGTTTCAGCATATGACTGGCAAGGTGGGGAGAGGGACACAAATATTCCATCTGTAGCACCATGCTAGGGAAACCAGCAAAAGCAAATAAAAATCAGATTTGTGTTTTGAAAAGATCATTGTGGTAGCAGATTGAAAGAGGAGTTGGGGGATAGCCAAGAAGAAAGAGGGGGACGACGATGGTTTTTCTCAGAAACAGGAGTTAATGATAGGTAACGTCATAGAGAAGTTTAGGTGTGAAGAAACAAAATACTTGCACTCTGAATTATCCGGAAAGGTTATCTGTTGACCATGATGGAGAATATGAGAATATGGCATATATAGAGAATAGTATATGTTTAAATTACTGGCTTAGGAAATGTGAAAGGGAAATGACCAGGGATAAACAAAAGGATTACTGAGCAGTGTTGAAGGTTCAGTTAAGATTGTAAAATGTGAATCTGTGTGGTACTAGCTATCATATTTAATAACATTTTAAAATTGGAGAGCAGGAAGAAGTATATAGCCGGGTTCATCTAGTGTCAGGGATTGAATGACAAGGTGAAATAGATGAGGTTTTAGGAAACTGAGGTAATACTAGAATTGCTGAAATCATTGATCATTTTATTTTATTCAGGGTAGGTAGGGATGAAATCAGTCATGGAAAGGGCTGATTGGGCAAAGAAGGAGGAGTTGAATGAATAGAGGTTTCAGTGAGATTAAAAAATATTTACATACTAATAAAGAAATAAAATACATGATAAAATAGAAGAATGTGATCAGAAAGTGATTTCTAAACTTAAACTTTCAACTGTGGAGCAGCTCTACATGATGAAGGGACTGGCACCCTGGAGGTTATATGTGGTGGATTGTTAAAGAGCAGTGGAGAATTAGGCCACTTATTAAAGTCAGGGAATGTGAGGCCAAGTTATTAGCCACTTTGTGTAGATTCACAGTTGTTCGGAATGATGGCAGGAATTGCAGGGGGAGAGAGAATTCAAGAATAAAATCCAATGTTCTTGAAGATTGGAATACTAGTGATGAGAAGAGCATCACCAGATGGTAGAAGTTGAAAAGATAGAAATTGTTTTTGAGTGAAGCCAGAGGACAAATGGTTTAGAAAAGATATTTTTGAGCTAAGAAAATACCAGCTCAAGCTCCAAGTCCTGAGTCTTGGAGTAGAAGGGGAGAAAAAGAGAGTTGAGTTCTGCTTAAGAGCACTTCAAAAGAAGTCTCCAGAGAAGGAGTCCAGAAAAAGTGAAGGTGGTGAGGTAGAGTTCTGGGAGGGTCTGGTGTTTGTGTACAATAGTTAAGGTATCCAAAGGGCACAGTAAAGAAGGGTCCAGATGAGGTCTGAAGAAGTTTTGGTATGGGGAAGTTTTTTAACTGACCATCTCACAATTATTCTTTTCCCAGTTACTGCGCTCTGTATCGCTTGGGAAATTGTCGCCCATTTTCTCATTTATGATCTTTTTCCAACTTCTCTGCTTAGCAGAGTGAATTCTTCTTTGACTAATATTTCCCCCTCTGTTCTTCTGAATTAGGCACTGTTAATAGACCTCCATCACACTTTTTTCTCGTATCACTTAGGTAGGACCACCCTGCAGTGCCCTGCTTTCTGTCTCAGAACATTTTGCCTTGACCTTTACCCCTGTTGGTTTGTAGAATTTTTACAATTTGATATTTGTCTTCAGTATTATGGTGACTTAAGCAATTACCTCAGTGGCATGATATCTGGTAAATCTAGGACCAATTGGAAAAGATTTCAGCACTCATTTTAGGGAGCTACATATTACCATTCCCTACAGTCTGCAAAGAGCATTTAAAATTTTTAGAGCACAAACATCTCCAAATTGAGGCCAAGGTCACTTTGCCAGTCTTGCTTCTACTGTCAGGGTAATTGGTTGTTATGGTGATAGGACTGGGGAAGTATAATTGTGGTAGGGAATAGGAGAGTCGGGGCTGTTTCTGAGGATAGGGCTGAGGTAGAAGACCATTTTGAAATACTGTACTTGGAAGAGTGTTTTGACATCTGCAAGATTCTATAAGCCAAACTAGTTTCTTTATTCTCTAAGCTATCATGGAAACTTAAGTGGCCACAAAAGTTGTATGTGAGTTGTGTGTGGGTCAGGAGAGGGAAATGGATGGTGAGGATCCTAGTGATAACAGACCTCATGATATTTGCTGTTATTTCCACTGTGATACCTACTATATTCTTGAATCCTGATTCTAGCCACCGTGGGTAATATATTGCCTAGTCTAGCTTGGTCTCTAATACCTTCCATTTTAATATGGATTTACAAAGCAATAGAGTACAGAAAATGTTAGTTCTCTGGGAAAAATGAGGTTCTAAAACAATGGATGATCATCAAATATTATGAAGATTAGGCAGATGGAAGTCTAGACTGGGTTAGGTGCCTCTGTACATTAAGTCCGCTTTGGGATTTCTACCAAAATATTATAACTGCTTTTATACTTGTCTGCCTCCTTCGCTACACTATAAACACTTTGAGGGCAAGGTATATATATATATATATATGTCTTGTTAGCCATTTGCCTAGCACACGGTAGGTACTTACTAAGTATTTAAAGCTAAGTCAATGAACGAATCTAGTAACGTTTTTTAGAGTGGTCAAGAAACCTCACAGATGTTAACAATGTAACTCACATTATGTGTAATGATAATAATCTACTTCATTAGCATATATGTTTCTTTTTTAATTTAATTTAATTTTATTATGTTAGTCACCATAAAATACATCATTAGTTTTTGATGTAATGATCCATGATTCATAGTTTTCGTATAACACCCAGTGCTCCATGCAGTACGTGCCCTCCTTAATACCCATCACTGGGCTAACCCATCCCCCCACCCCCCTCCCCTCTAAAACCTTCAGTTTCTTTCTCAGAGTCCGTAGTCTCTCATGGTTCATCTCTCCCTCCGATTTACCCCCCTTCATTTTTCCCTTCCTTCTCCTGCTGTCCTCCATGCTATTCCTAATGTTCCACAAATAAGTGAAACCATATGATAATTGGCTTTCTCTGTTGACTTATTTCACTTAGCATAATCTCCTCCAGTCCCACCCACATTGATGTAAAAGTTGGGTATTCATCCTTTCTGATGGCTGAGTAATATTCCATTGTATATATGGACCACATCTTTATCCATTCATCTTTTGAAGGGCATCTCAGCTCTTTCCACAGTCTGGCTATTGCGGGCATTGCTGCTATGAACATTGGGGTACATATGGCCCTTCTTTTCACTACATCTGTGTCTTTGGGGTCAATACCCAGGAGTGCAATTGCTGGGTCATAGGGTAGCTCTATTTTTAAATTTTTGAGGCACCTCCACACTGTTTTCCAAAGTGGCTGTACCAACTTGCATTCCCACCAACAGTGTAAGAGGGTTCCCCTTTCTCCACAACTTCTCCAGCATTTGTTGTTTCTTGTGTTGTCAGTTTTTGCCATTCTGACTGGTGTAAGGTATGTCAATGTGGTTTTGATTTGAATTTCCTGATGGCTAATGATGATGAACATTTATTGATGTGTCTGTTAGCCATTTGTATGTCTTCTTCAGAGAAGTGTCTTTTCATGTCTTCTGCCCATTTTTTGACTTGATTATTTGTTTTTTGGGGTGTTGAGTTTGAGAAGTTCTTTATAGATCTTGGATACCAGCCCTTTATCTGTAGTGTCATTTGCAAATATCTTCTCCCATTCTGTGGGTTGCCTCTTTGTTGTGTTGACTGTTTCCTTTGCTGTGCAGAAGCTTCTTATCTTGATGAAGTCCCAAAAGTTCATTTTTGCTTTTGCTTCACTAGCCTTTGCAGATGTATCTTTTTTTTTTTTTTTAAGATTTTATTTATTTGACAGAGAGACACAGCGAGAGAGGGAACACAAGCAGGGGGAGTGGGAGAGGGAGAAGCAGGCTTCTCGCGGAGCAGGGAGCCCGATGCGGGGCTCGATCCCAGGACCCTGGGATCATGACCTTAGCCGAAGGCAGACGCTTAACGACCGAGCCACCCAGGCGCCCCTGCAGATGTATCTTGAAAGAAGTTGCTGTGGCCGATGTCGAAGAGGTTACTGCCTATGTTCTTTAGGATTTTGATTCCTGTCTCACATTGAGGTCTTTCATCCATTTTGAGTTTATCTTTCTGTATGGTGTTAGAGAATGGTTGAGTTTCATTCTTCTGTATATAGCTGTCTAATTTTCCCAGCACCATTTATTGAAGAGACGGTCTTTTTTCCATTGCACATTTTTTCCTGCTTTGTCGAAGATTGTTTGACCATAAAGTTGAGGGTCTATATCTGGGCTCTATTCTGTTCTGTTGGTCTATATGTCTGTTTTTGTGCTAGTACCATGCTGTCTTGGTGATCACTGCTTTGTAATATAGCTTGAAATCAGGCAACGTGATGCCCCCAGCTTTGTTTTTCTTTTTCAACATTTCCTTGGCGATTCGGGGTCTTTTCTGATTCCATACAAATTTTAGGATTGTTTGTTCCAGCACTTTGAAAAATGTCATTTGGATTTTGATCAGGATGGCATTGAAGGTATAGATTGCTCTGGGCAGCATAGATAATTTTAACAATGTTTATTCTTCCGATCCATGAGCATGGAATGTTTTTCCATCTTTTTGTGTCTTCTTCAATTTCTTTCATGAGTGTTTTGTAGTTCCTAGAGTATAGATCCTTTACCTCTTTGGTTAGGTTTATTCCAAGGAATCTTATGGTTTTTGGTGCTATTGTAAATGGAATCGATTCTCTAATTTCTCTTTCTACAGTTGCGTTGTTAGTGTATAAGAAAGCAACTGATTTCTGTGCATTGATTTTGTATCCTGCCACATTACTGAATTGCTGGATGACTTCTAGTAATTTGGGGGTGGAGTCTTTTGGGTTTTCCACATAACGTATCATGTCATCTGCGAAGAGAGAGAATTTGACTTCTTCTTTGCCAATTTGAATACTTCTTATTTCTTTTTGTTGTCTGATTGCTGTTGCTAGGACTTCCAGTACTATGTTGAACAGTAGTGGCGAGAGTGGGCATCCTTGACGTGTTCCTGATCTTAAGGGAAAGGCTCTCAGCTTTTCCCCATTGAGGATGATATTTGCTGTGGGTTTTTCATAGATGGATTTTATGAACTTGAGGAATGTTCCCTCTATCCCTATACCCTGAAGAGTTTTAATCAGGAAAGGATGCTGTATCTTGTCAAATGGTTTTTCTGCATCAATTGAGAGGACCATATGGTTCTTCTCCCTCCTCTTATTAATGTGTTCTATCACATTGATTTGCGAATGTTGAACCACCCTTGCATCCCGGGGATAAATCCCACTTGGTCACGACCAAGTGGTGGTCGTGGTGGATGATCCTTTTAATGTATTGTTGGATCCTATTAGCTAGGATTTTGTTGAGAATTTTGGAATCCATATTCATCAGGGTTATTGGTCTGAAATTCTCCTTTTTGATGGGGTCTTTGCCTGGTTTGGGGATTAAAGTAATGCTGGCCTCATAGAATGAGTCTGGAAGCTTTCCTTCTGTTTCTATTTTTTGAAACAGCTTCAGGAGAATAGGTATTATTTCTTTGAATGTTTGGTAGAATTCCCCAGGGAATCCATCAGGCCTTGGACTCTTGTTTTTTGGGAGGTTTTTGATCACTGCTTCAATCTTGTTAGTGGTTATTTGCCTATTCAGGTTGTCAATTTCTTCCTGTTTCAGTCTTGGCAGCGTAGAGGTTTCCAGGAAGGCCTCCATTTCATCCAAATTGTCGCATGTTCTTCTCATTTAGTACCCTGAATATGTCTTGCCAGGCATATAGTTGTTGATAATAATTTCTAATAGTTGTTTCTATTTCCTTGATGTTAGTCATGATCTCTCCCCTTCCATAATTTTATTAATTTGGGTCCTTTGTCTTTTCTTTGGATAAAGTCTAGCCAGTGGTTTATCGATCTTATTAATTCTTTCAAAGAACCAACTTCTTGTTCCGTTGATCTGATCTACTGTGTTTTTGGTTTCTAATTCATTGATTTCTGCTTTAATTTTAATTATTTCTCTGCTAATGTGTGGCTTAGGCGTTGTTTGTTGCTTTTTCTCTACTTCTTTAAGGTGTAGAGTTAGTTGGTGAATTCGGAATTTTTCTGTTTTTTTGAGTGAGTCTTGGATGGCTATGTATTTCCCCCTTAGGACCGCCTTTGCAGTATCCTGTAGGTTTTGGACCGATGTGTTTTTGTTCTTATTGATTTCCATGAGTTGTTTGAGTTCTTCTTTGATTTCCTGGTTGACCCAAACATTCTTGAGCAGAGTGGTCTTTAGCTTCCAAGTGTTTGAATTTCTGCCAAATTTTTTCTTGTGATGGAATTCCAGTTTTAAAGCATTATGGTCTGAGAATATGCAGGGAATAATCTCAGTCTTTTGGTATTGGTTGAGACCTGATTTGTGACCCAGTATGTGGTCTCTTCTGGAGAAAGTTCTATGTGCACTTGAGAAGAATGAGTATTCTGTTGTTTTAGGGTGGAATGTTCTGTATATATCTATGAAGTCCATCTGGTCCAGTGTGTCATTCAAAGCTCTTTTGTTGTTGTTGTTGTTGATTTTCTGCTTAGATGATCTGTCTATTGCTGCGAGTGGAGTATTGAGGTCTCCTACAATTAACGTATTATTATCATTGTGACTATTTATTTTGGTTAACAGTTGGCTTATGTAGATGGCTGCTCCCATGTTGGGGGCGTAGATATTTACAATTGTTAGATTTTCTTTTTGGATAGACCCTTTAAGAATGATATAGTTTCCTTCTGTGTCTCTAACTACAGTCTTTAGTTTAAAATCTAATTTGTCTGATATAAGAATTGCTACCCCAACTTTCTTTTGAGGTCCGTTGGCATGGAAGATGGATCTCCATGCCTTCACTTTCAGTCTGGATGTATCTTTAGGTTCAAAATGAGTCTCTTGTAGACAGCATATGGATGGGTCCTGGCTTTTTATCCAATCTACAACCCTGTGCCATTTTATGGGAGCATTTAGTCCGTTCGTGTTGAGAGTGACTATTGAAAGATATGAATGGATTGTCATCATGTTGCCTGTGAAGTCCTTGTTTCCATAGATTGTCTATGTAAATTTCTGTTGTATATCACTCTTGGGGTCTTTCTCCTTTTATAGATCCCCCCTTAATATTTCTTGCAGGGCCAGCTTAGTGGTCACATATTCTTTCAGTTTCTGCCGGTCGTGGAAGCTCTGCATCTCTCCATCCATTCTAAATGACACCCTTGCCAGATAAAGTATTCTTGGCTGCATGTTCTTCTCATTTAGTACCCTGAATATGTCTTGCCAGGCCTTTCTGGCTTGCCAGGTCTCTGTGGATAGGTCTGACGTTATTCTGATGTTCCTCCCTCTGTATGGAAGGAATCTCTTCCCCCTAACTGCCCTTAAGATGGTTTCCTTGGTTCTAAGATCTGCGAGTTTTACTTTTACATGCTGGGGCGTTGGCCTGTTTTCCTTGATCTTGGGAGGGGTCCTCTCTGCCTCTAAGACAAGAATGTTTGTTTCATTCCCCAGATGAGGGAAGTTCTCAGCTACAATTTGCTCAAATATTTCTTCTAGTCCTCTCTCTCTCTGCACCCCCTCTGGGATCCTAATAATTCTGACATTGGAACGTTTCATGGTGTCACTTATTTCTCTGATTCTGTTTTCATGGATTTTGAGTTGTTTCTCCCTGACCCCCTCTTTATCCTTCTTTTCTATCAATTGGTCTTCTAGATCACTAATTTGTTCTTCTGCCTCACTTACCCTAGCTGTTAGATTATCTAGATTAGATTGATCTCATTGATAGCATTTTTAAGTTCTGCGAGTTCAGCTTTCATTTCTGCCCTTAGAGACTCTATGTTGCCATTAATCGATTTCTCTATTCTAACTATTGTCTTCACAACTGCTACCCTGAGTTCCATTTCCAGCATCTTGGTTATATCTGTATCCATTTGTAAATCTGTGGCAGAAGTCCCAGTCTCTGCGTCTTTCCTATTTTGGGGGTTCCTCCTCCTAGTCATTTTGTTGAGGGGTGGTTGAGGGAATATACAGAGTCCAAATTATTGGTCATAACCCAAGCAAGATGCACCTGTTTTATGGGGACCTTAGGGTTGTTGGCCTCTTGTTCTCCCAGCCTGTCTTCTGGGGGAGGGGCCTGCCGCGCTGTTACTCAGGCAACCCTGTTTGGGCAGAATTGCCCTGCTCCCTGTAGAGGGGGGATGGGCTCAGTTAAAACTGGTTTTTGGGGCTTTTTGTTTTCTGGTGGCTTTCCCTGGCGGCTTTCCTCCCCCCCACCCTTTTCTCCCTCCTTTCCACGTTATACAGCCCTCCTCCTTGGGAGAAGCTGTGAAATTTGGGAGAGATGACCCTCATCTCCACCCCCAAGGTTATGGCATCTATTCACTGAAACTGCTTCAGGCCTAAACTGATCAATACGTGGCATGGCATTCATCTGGCCAAATTATGTCAGATTGGTTCAGTTCATGTGAGCCTTGGTACTTTTGGTCTTTATTTTGAAGTGGGGAGGAGAGGTGTGTGGAGAGAAGAGACTTCTGTGTTGCTCTTCTATAAGACATGGAACCGGTATAGCCATTTTTCCTCCGTGGTACAAGCTCATCTGATAATGTCAACACACAGAAGAGGAGAGCTCAGAGAAATGGAGCAGGAGCAGGAAACTACTCATGAAGCTCAGTATACTTTCAGATTTTACAATTATGTGAATTGTAAGCTAATACATTCGTCTATTAGAATATAATATTGGAGTATACAGTAGTTTCTGTTACTAGCAGTATGTCCTCATCTATACAGGTTTAAAAATAGATTTTCTGTTTATTAAATAATTCCAGCATATGGTATAGAATTTAAAAATACAGAAACCAGGGACACCAGGGTAGCTTAGTTGGTTGGGCGTCTGCCTTTGGCTCAGGTCATGATCCCAGGGTCCTGGGCTCGAGTCCCACATGGGGCTCCTTGCTCCACGGGGTGCCTGCTTCTCCCTCTCCCTGACGCTCTCCCTGTTTATGCTTTCTCTTTGACAAAGAAATAAATAAAATCTTAAAAGAAATACAGAAAACATTTTTATTGTAATTTTGTTATTTTATAAAATTTCTATCATGCCATGTAAATGTAGCTTCCTTTTTAAAAAATGTATTTTGAACATCTACCCATGATGTTAAATATTTTTACATGATATTTTTAATGAATTTATGATGTTCTATTGGATGGCTAGACCTCAATGACAGTTATCTATTGTTGGACATTTCTTAATTACAACTTAATTTAAGTTGTGAGCCATTCAGCTCTATCTCCTTTGGCCAGGGTTACAGTAATATCAGTTTGAAATGACTCCTTATCTTTTTTCCTTTTTATGTACCTTTTTGTTGTTTGTTTTTGTTTTCCTGGAAAAGTAGAGTAAATTTTACATCACATTGACTTGTTTGCATTAAGTATTACTTCCTTAAGTGCATTTCTTGGATCAATCTTTTTTTATGATGCTCCATTAGGAAATGATTTGTTTATTTGAGAAACAGTGTATAATCCTACAGGTTTACAGTAAATATTAACAAATTAAGGACTTTAAAGAATCCTACTGAATCCTACAGATGTCAGATCTCTTTAGCTTTCTTTATGTTTTCACCTAAGGTATTTGACAGTAGGGTGGAGATGGGTCTTTTACTGAAAATACTCCTTCACTGTGCTTTATATAACCTCATTGTCTTAATTCGCAGTGAAGAAATCTACATTTACGTGCCACCTGGGTGGTTCAGTCGGTTAAGCTTCTGCCTTCGGCTCAGGTCATGATCCCAGTGTCCTGGGATGAAGCCCCGCATCGGGCTCCTTGCTCAGTGGGGAGCCTGCTTCTCCCTCTGCCTGCCGCTCCCTCTGCTTATGTGTTCTCTGTGTGTCTCTCTCTCTCTCTCTCTCTGACAAGTAAATAAAACCTTGAATAAAAAAATCCACATTTACTATAGGGGCCATATTTTCAGTACTTTCAACTTTTAAGTGAATATTCTGGTTATATACTCAGCTTTTACTATAATCATTAAAATACTTCCTTCTGGTGTTTACTTTCTCAGTAAATATCTTTTATTTTTTAACCACAGAACTCTCAATTTTTTAACAACTATTTTATGACCTAGTTAGTTGTAATTGTAAAGAAAGTAGTCAAACTAGTAGATTTCCCTACTTACTCTTACAGTGCTTTCCAAACACATAACTTCTCCCACTCCCACAGCTTTCGTTATCCCTGGAATTGAAATGACTGCAAGACTATCAAAATCATTTATTGTAATTTTATAAAATGACTGTCACAACTTACTCTTTTAGGAAGACCTGTTTCTGATGGTGAGTCATTGTGTAAATGGGTCTTTGTTCTGCCCTCTTTCTTTTCATGACTGCTTACATTTTCTTTCCTGCATCTCATGTTCCTTTTCTTTGCTTAAAATCCTTGTTGGAGAAGAAAGATTCTCACCAGTGAAAGAAATGCCATTTTATTCATTTCCCATTCCCTACTTCATATACTTCCATTTTCTTTTAGAAACATTCATTTTTTGTCAGCCCTTACTTTAATCTTCTTATACCCAGCATATTCTTTTTACATGTTTTAAATCTATTTTAAACCTGCTTCACTTTCTCTATACTTAGTTCCCTTTCTTTCCTTCAATCACTGCCTCAACTTATCTATCTCAAAATACTATACATCCCCTTATCACTCAGTTGTATTACTTCAGTTCTTACTCCTGCAAAATATGTCAAATAAAAATATTTCTCACAAAATACCATGGTGAATCTAGTCAAGGTATTGTCATCACCACATATCTTTAAATAAGGTGTGGTAGGAAGAGCACTAGACTGTAGGAACCAGAAAAACTGGATTCTTTTTCCTTTTCCAATATGATCTTATCATGTGGCCTTATTTGTAATGTGAAGAAAACATGACCTATGATGCTGTCTAACATGACCTTTTTAAAATGATGAGATTCAAAATAAATAGATAAATAATGAGATAATATGTTTGAAATTTTTTTAAAATGCTCTCAATATAAATTTAAGGTGGTGGTTATATTGGTCAGATATCATTAGAAAGATTGAATGGCTTTTAATTAACTATCTTTAAGTGAGGACACAGACTCTGAGCAGGAATTACCTAAAGTAGGGAGTGGTGGCCTTTCAGAGAGGAAACATGTGCAGTAGGGTGGTATAATATTAGATTAATTTGTATTATTACAAGTAATTTAGTGTGGCTAGAGTATAGGATGTCAGTGGGGGAGTACCAGGAGATAGGTTGGGAAATATGACAGATGTGCTTGACTATTTCATTAAATGTTATGGTGGATCATTTAAAGATTTGAGTAGAGGAGTGACATGAAATTCATTTCCAAAAGTTTGTTACCAGTGTAGATGGCAGATGGGGGATGGGAGTTGGATTTAGGGAGACTCTTGAGGAGGCTACTGGATTTAATAAGGGTCATAACTGAGAACTTAAAGTGACATGGATGTAGAAAGGATGGATACAAAAGAAGCTAGTGAGATGGAATCTATGGAACCTGTGCTCTGATTTAATGTGGGTAGTAGAAAGGCACTACTAAAAGTGACATGTTTATGATCATTCTAGGGCCTCTGGCTTAGATGGATTCCCTGTCATTCACTGAGAGACTAGAATGAATTTGAGGGAAAAAAGGTAAATTTGATTTGGGGAATATTAAATTTGAGGTATTTATGGCATAGCCAAGTGCAAATTCTTTGTTTTCAGTTGGATAAAAGAAGAGAGGATTTGGGACTTGTCTCTGTGGTACTATGCCCACATTTGATGAAATGATGCCCTGCATTTGGGTTAGATCACCTAGGCGTAGGGTCAGGTCTTTTGTTACACCATATTCTAAAAATCCACCCTTGAGCGGTAATACATAGTTCCCTAGGGAAGGAGACACTTGGCCCTTTGAGCCATGAGTCATATTCCTGGTCCTTGCAGTCAATCCAAAATGTGAGTCTTTTCTACATAGTCTGTCATAAGGATCCCTTGGACATATAATGTATGTTTATTGTTCCTATAGCTCTAAACACTTTTTATTACTCTAAAACAATACTATCAATCTAATCTAAATACATTTTTAATCTAATAGAGTTATAGTAATAGCAGTCATTATTTTTGTTTTTCTAACTTGGAGTTTACTATAAAATGGTTATCAGATGTTTTCCATTAATTTATTCTCATGTAGCCTACCTGCTGACATAACATCATAAATTCAGCTTATCTTAGTAGCATACCTGAAAACCTCCCCTTGGTGTTTAACTGTAAAGCCAGTTATTTTAACGTATTTACTTAGCAGCTTTGTTGGGAACTTTAGTCTTTCTAGAAGGAATTATGGGTTCCTTCTCATTCCACTTGCTCTCTTCCACTGGGTTATTTATTGGCCTTGAGAAATTCTATGAGTAGTGCTTTAACTTCTCCTAGATGGCATTGTATGGCATTGTATCCTGGCTTCTTGATTTACTCTTCTTTCAAGTTTCTCTGACCCGATCGCCCACTTTTCTTGTTCTTTCTTTCACTGGCAGTTTCATAACTAAGTTGCCTCCTTGCCATCAAGAGGTCAGGTGGAGTGTGGACATAGGACTGCAGGGACAGAATGAGTGCTTGTAGAGCTGCAAGGCCACTGTGATGGATAGGACTCCTGCAGTCACTCCCACAGATATTACTGTAGAGTAGCAATTGTCCTTCATATATGGGTCATTCAAAATTCAAGGTCTGCCAGCTGTCTTTAATTTGTAGACATACTCAAACATTTTTATGACCGCACCTAAATGTGAAGGGGGAGAAAGATGTTGAATTGATTCCTACAAACATTTAAAAGAGCGTAGTTAAGGGCGCCTGGGTGGCTCGGTTGGTTAGGCAACTGCCTTCAGCTCAGGTCGTGATCCTGGAGTCCCAGGATCGAGTCCCACATCGGGCTCCCTGCTCAGTGGGGAGTCTGCTTCTCCCTCTGACCCTCTCCCCTCTCATGCTCTCTCTCACTCTCTCTTTCTCAAATAAATAAATAAAATCTTTAAAAAAAATTAAAAATAAATAAAAAATAAATAAAAGAGCGTAGTTAAAATGTCAATAGTAGTCTGGCTAAAGATAATGAAAAGTCTACCTTTAAAAAAAAAAACTGATCACAGTGCATGATTTCTTTACAAGTAGTCAGTCATTTAAATTGCAAACACTAACCACTGACTACTTCTTAATGTTCATTTAAAATTATTTCAAGAGTGCTCACAGATATCTGAGAACATCTTTTAGTCACAGATAAATACACCTTTTGAGATGCAATAGAATGCCAGTGCAGAAAGTATATATGAAATGAGACTGAAACTTTGTAATTATTTATTGTACAGTGGCATTTTAGTGATAAGCAGTATTTGGTTATGTTTCTATGCCAAAGGAAATAAGATAATTCTCAGCTGTTTAATTTAAATTTGAAACTTACAAAGAAATCCATATGCTAGCTGGTTAATAGAATTCCTGTTAGATTTTTCTAAATTGTATACCACGTTTATATGGAAAAAAAAATTGTTTTTCCCTTTTATTTCTCTGCCAATAGCATTAAAAAAATACTGTTCCCAAATCTTCATTCATTTTAGTATAGCTATTTTCCCAATTTCTTGGATTGTAAACTGTGGCAAGACTCATCAGAATGTAAGGCGTTGGTATTGTTTTTGTTTTCTTTTCCCCCCTTGCCCCTAGTGTTTAGCTCTGATGTTAAGTCATTCTTTCAGTTATGGTTAAGATGAGACATGCATGGGTGATTTGCACTTAACTGCTCGCCTCCACACACACAAATGCCTCAGCTTCACATCTAATCGTGATTCATGCCTTATGCCAGACTCTTGCTGTCATCCCAGCATCAGCAGATGGTGGGACAAGACCCCTGGGGCAGTCTGCCCCAGCATTCTGGGGTTATACATCTTCTGGTAGCAATGGTCAGAAAAGGAAGGATTTTAATATGGCAAATTGAGTTCAGTTCTTTTTGGCTTCTTGGGGGAAAAAAAATCAAGTAATGGAAATTTGGTGTCCGATTTTCAGGTGGTACCTTAAAAACTTATTTTTTAGTCCAAGAAACAAAATAAAAGCAAAACATCACATTATATTTTATACATATATAAAATTGTCCTTGCTGAAAGGACAGCTTCTATGTTTAAGTCCCATCATGGGTAGTTTATGTTTGTAATAATCTGAATTATGAGAAACATAGAAACTGCACACAGAAGGGTAGGTTTCTCTATTCATGCTTAGGTTTTCTGTTCTAAAAAAACAAAACCAAAAACCAGTGGATGCCAGGTAAAACACATGTCGATTTGTTAGTGTCATAGAATCTGAAGTAGCTATTTATTCTCTATGATTAGTGACTTTAGACAAGTTTACTTCATTTTTCTGGGCTCTGTTTCTTCACTTAATAAATAGCGTTATTTTAAAGTATCTCCAAAATTTCCTTTTTATTTTACTACATAAATATAAGAAACTAAAATAATATTTGCTGTATGAAAATGTACTAGGCTTATGATAGCAACAGGAAGTGCATAGGTGGAGTTTCAACATGGGATAATCTTGGTTACTTCATCTATAGTACTAATGTCTTAGGTGAGCACACAGATAACCAGTTGCAAATAACTTGTTTTAAGGTAATAAATCCATGGAAGTATAATTTTCCATATAGCTTTCTATTTCTTCAGAACCATTTCACAGTTCCAACTTCTTTTGATAATGTTAAGAGAGTGTTAAAGGTTCTTTAGCTCAGGATCCTGCATAGTCAAGGGGTGCACAGAACAGTGGTTTTTAACTTTTTTGACCAGACCCTATAATTAGAAATACATTTTACATGGAGTAGTACATGTGCATACATGTAGTTCAAACCAAAGTTGCACTGTTTTACCTTATTATGGGAAAAATTTTTAGAAATTACTGGTTCTTGTTCACCAAGCCAGAGTTCCTAATGGATTGGGACCCACAATTTGAAAAACACTATACTAAACAATCAGTACTTACTATAAAGAAATACATTATTGGGGGGGTAGACTCTCAAATTATTAAAAATGATTTTCCTATTCTGTGTTGATCACAACAGCTGCCATTTACTTAACAAGCAGTCTTTAGAGTTCCCTCTTAATTTGTATGTATATCCAAAGGATGTAAAGGATATAGGGGACTGAATTTAAATTGGATGTTTTAATGAGCTTTATAAGTCTCTAAATACATGCCATTCCTCTTCATTGTTTAGAATCAAATAGTA
Organism: Neomonachus schauinslandi; assembly: GCF_002201575.2. Taxonomy (NCBI): domain Eukaryota; kingdom Metazoa; phylum Chordata; class Mammalia; order Carnivora; family Phocidae; genus Neomonachus; species Neomonachus schauinslandi. Next base: position 123,106,786 of record NC_058404.1, on the reverse strand, counting down.
ATTTTAAGTTTTATTTCCTTGAGTTTTTCTTTACTTCCATCATCATTCCAGTGTTCTTACTGTCTTTTAATAGGTCATGCTTTCAATAACAGGTACATGAGTGGCTTGGTTTCATAGAAAAGTTATTTGTATTTTAACAAAGAAGAGAAAGAAAGAAGTAGGGGACTCATATTTCTATATCAACAAATAGAGTTCTGAACACCATGGCCTTATTGCTGTTTACTATTTCTCTTCTTCATTAGTGGTCATTTGAATGGGTTATATGAAAAACATAGTAGTCATGGGAACTATATAGTCTCCTCTGTATGATTCCATATGACATGACATAAGGTGAGTTTTTTGCTCACTTAACTGTCATTAAAAATTACTATAGCATTGTAGCAAACCATAGAAATTACATATATAATGATATTGCCATTAAGAATTCAGAAGGGAAGTAGAAAAAAAGCATTCCTAGTCTGAATAGACCAGATTAGAACTAACATTGAAGAGTAAATATGGTGTACAAATGGTATATTCAGAAAAGATTCCTTTATAATCTGACTTTCGATAGACAAAACATTGTATTAGAAAGTGTTTTGTGCAAATAAAAACTCAAGGTAAAAGCAGCTTGTTTTTAACTGAAGATTATAAATATATATTTATATAAATGTATATAGATAAAGTCGTATTAGTGTTGAAGATTTTCATTTAAGTTCTTTGTATGTATCTCTTTCAGATATGGAAACGAGTGAAAAAATCCAAGGAAGTGCAATACTTCAGCTGTTTGCAAGTCTGTTGATTCCACAGTCTTCCTGCACAGCCAAAGTAGCTAACATCATAGCAGAAGTAGCCAAAAATGGTGAGGCTTTCCTCAAGAACTTTTCTGCTGGGAACATCTTCAGTTTTACACCTCACTTGTCAGTATGTTTTATTAATTTATGTTTTAATTTTGTAGATTAGACATTGTCCATTTCTTTTTATTTCTCTTTTCTTTGACTTTTTACCATGTAATTGTTGAAAATGACTATAGTTATAGTCATTCTATTCACATTTCCATTCCTTCAGAGTAGAGTTAAAGGAAAGCCACACCTGTGTCATGGATGTCTTTGGTAATAGGATTCTTGAGCTTGCCACTGAGTCATTCATCTTAATTGTCACGGGAGAGCTCACCTTTTCCAGTGTGTATGTTGGTTTGTATTATACCCAGATAAACTTCCCCTTCTTTTCAGGGAGGTGGGGGGTCTGACCTATTCTCCTAACATTGGCACCTGGCACCTGACTGCAGCAGTGCAGCTGGAATTTATGTTCTGTTTCCTGCACTCACCTACGTGGGACACATTTATTTCTTAAGTCTCCATGTAAGAATACTATGGAAAAACAGCAATGACAGCAAAATTTAGATTATGTAATAGCTAATCCGTCCTATTAGAGATGGTTTCTATCTAATGAGAGATTCTTTGGAAGAACTGTATTTTACCAGAAATATTTGCACGGGTTTTTTTTTTTTTTTTAAGATTTTATTTACTTATTTGAAAGAGAGAGAATGAGAGAGAGAGAGCAAGCACATGAGAGCGGGGAGGGTCAGAGGGAGAAGCAAACTCCCTGCCAAGCAGGGAGCCCGATGCGGGACTCGATCCCGGGACTCCAGGATCATGACCTGAGCCGAAGGCAGTCGCCCAACCAGCTGAGCCACCCAGGAGCCCCTGCACGTGATTTTAATTCAGTTTGAGAAAAACACTGACTTCTTAAAGCAGTTTTTAAGCATAAGGGAAGGCCATACTTAATGTAATATCTTTAGCATGCCTCGATTTTCGAAATTTGGTATTATTTTTAGGACTTTTATTTTAGCAATTTGCATATATTATAAAGAGAAGAAATTTTTAAAATTCTGGCTTCATTTGTGTAATCAGTATGGCAGGTGGCATTGTAAAGTACCAGTATGTGTTCTTTTTGGCCCAGTAAGACAATTTGTTCATGTGTGTTACCAAAAAAAAAAAAAAAAAAAAAAAAAATTGCAATGGAATTTTTTCATTTGTTTAGAGGTTCTCAAAATGTCTTTCAGATTCCAATGAGGTTCTGTATTGGTAAATCATTTTTTGGTTGTTAAATGAAAATTGGCCACTTATTGTTTGTATGTCATGTGTAAGCTACTGTAATTATATAATCATTATGCTGTGCTTTGGATTCAAGCTGGTCATAACTGTTCAGATTCCTAGTGGTAGGGGAGTATTTAGTGTGCTTCAAGCAGATTTGAACTGCTCTGAATAGACAGTGATTATCTTGGAATAACAAAGAACTCCTGAAGCAGATCTAGTTTGAGAATGGAACCCCTCTAGACGGTATTTGTTAACCTAGACCAACCATTACCTGAATCTATTCTTAGATGCAATACAGCTTGATTTTTAAGATCAGGTTGTTCATTTTTTTTTTTTTAAAGATTTTATTTATTTATTTTAGAGAGAATGAGAGAGAGCATGAGAGGGAAGAGGGTCAGAAGGAGAAGCAGACTCCCCGCTGAGCAGGAAGCCTGATGCAGGACTCGATCCTGGAACTCCAGGATCATGACCTGAGCCGAAGGCAGTCACTTAACCAACTGAGCCACCCAGGTGCCCCTAGGTGGTTCATTTTTTAACTTCATGGGAATTACAGTATACATTTCTAGAAATCAATTTTTTTTCTTAAAACCTTTTTAGAATGAGTCTACATACTAATTATAACATAGATTCAGAAATTTCGGATAGTAAATTTTTGTGAAATGAATTTTCATTCCTCTATGATCTTACTTAATAATATCAGTCCTTACAATACTTTGTCACAGTTTTGTGATAATTCTCCTGCTATAGGTTGCTGCTAGTAACACTCTAATGGATGACAGCTATGTTGTAAAGACATAATAGAATTTTTAGAATTTATGCTTCTAATCAGAGGCTTGTTATGGCATATCACTAACCTCTACTGATTAAAATAAATAGAATACATTTAAATACTTATTTCTTGCTTAATCACCACATTGTTTTTGTAAGTGATTGGCTGAGAAAGTGAATTAGAATCTTCTTTTAAAAACAATATCTTCAGAAATATAGCATGATCCAACAGAGTACATTGATTGGGCTTGTCTTCTTGTTAGGAACTTGACAATGAAAAAAAGATTATATGAACCAGAGTTAAAAAGAGATTGGAAGTTGATTTGTTCATCTTCACTCTGCTGCACATTTTATGTAACTACAGGGGAGAAATATTAGCATATACTTCTTAGATTCAGGTTAATCTAAAAATATAATTACGTTTACACTTGCACATCCAGAAAACCCTCTAAAAATTAACATACCTGACTGTACTAATGTTCAAAATCCAGAGGATTAGCAAGAAGTTTCATGGGCAGGTTTAATGTGGGAGCATAGCTATGAGCATAAATTATAGGATTATTTTATAATAATTATTATATAATATATTTTATAATATATAATAATTATAGTTTTATTTTATGCACATGAGAAAACAGGTTAAATATCTTGGCTATCTTTACAGCTAGTAGGTGGTACAGCTGCGATTCAAACACTTAGGTGATAATAGTTGGAATTTATGCTTCGCTTTGTCTCTTCTGCTTTACTTCTCTTCAGTAAATGAGATTTTATGATAGAAGTGCAAAGTGTACTAGTGGTCTGAATGCAGGGTTAGCAGCATATGACCTGAAAGATTACGCTGATAAATGAAGTTAAAATGTGTAAAAAGCAAACAAAAGGTGAACTACTTTGTATCTCTTCATCTAGTCCTCCAAAACAATAGTTGCCTGCCTTGGACCATCAGCATCAGATTCACTAAAAACTGATTAGGATACAAATTCTTGGATCCTCCCACTTAGACCTACTGAATCAGGAGCTCTAGGACTGGGGCCTGCTTGCCGTCTGTTTTAACAAGTCTTCCAGGTGATTCTCATGCCTATAAAGCTTGAGAACCAAATTGCAGTCTAAAGTAATACAGAATCAGTAATTTGGATCAATATTATGCCTTTTCCCCCCAGTCTGTGCTTTATCAGATTGTAAGTGTTTATAAAACTTTTCCCCCAGAATGCTCTGAACAAAAGAGTTTAAGTGTACACCCAGGATGAACTAGAGAGGCCACCACTAGAAACAGGGAAGTCTCCTGCTTTGTCTTGTAAATTTATTTGCTTTAATTTTGTCCTCTATTCCATAACAAAGATATGTTTATTTTAGTATTAAATATATGTATGCTCTAGAAAAGTTGTTGAATAAAATTGATACTACCCCCCCCCAACCAGAGAAATTCACCAGGTTGTCAGGTAGCTAGCTTTAAGTATACCTTGATACTGCAGTGTTGGAAGCTTAACCTCAGTCATTTTGTAAGAATTAGTTACAGTTACCAGTATTGACTTTTATTTTTTAACAAAAGGCAATACAGTATAAATGAAAAATGTCAATTCAGCAACCTATGTATAAAAGTCACTGGTTCTTATGTATTCATGCCTCATAGTTGTCCTTGTTCTTCCAAAAAAAACCATAAAAAGTTAAGAGTTAATAATAATAGGAAGCTTATTAGAGAAAATTAGAGAAAATTCAAACTCTGAATATACATTACTATTTAGTCTAACATGAGTGTTAGTCTAACACTCAATGTTTTTATTTGGCTTATAGAGTTAAAAAAGTTTTAATAAAATAGATTTGGGTCCTTCAGGCAGCTGAAAATGGGGAAAGTATGTATATGTAAGACTTTTAATATTTGATAAGCAGATTATAAAAAGTAGATTTTGTAAAGAAAACTATTTTATGATTTTCATCACAGTGCTGTACTTCATGATGATGCTGAATGAGTATATAATTCTAGTAGGTTTGGGAAAGTAAAAGCAAAAAAGAAAGGAATACTGGATTCAGAAAGAAATAGAAATATTCTATCAAGCATTTATTGAGTGTTTCACTACAAAGGAAAAAAAATACTCTTCAGTAGAAATCAACTTGATGTTAATGAATTTGGGTTGATATTGAGATAGAGCAATGCCTATTCCTTGAACCTCTATATTGAATTTCTATATTGAAGTCCACACATTATGCAAAAAACAAAATGAATTTTATCTTGTATAGACACACATAGAAGCATACAAGTACTTAGTGGTTTCTGCCTTCTGTTGCATAATGGCTTCCACTGACTTTGGTTTCTTCACTCACTATCATTCTGTATGTATCTTACTTTGAGCCTTAGCCTGACAGTCCTTCCCTCATTCCCCAGGAACTTTTCGGTTCTCCGGAGTTCAAATTACCAAGAGAGGATCTGATTTTTTTTTTTTTTTAAGTTCATTGCTGTTGTCCTGTTTAGCAGATTTTTTGAACTAGAACATCTGATAGGCTATTGGCCACCCTGTATATAGTCTGGACTCGAGTCAGAGTCTGACCAGCTATGATCAGGTAACAGGCTTATGTAGTATGAACTAGGGATGTGGGTAGTGGGAATCCCTTTGAACAAGGATGACTGTCACAGCCATTCATTCTGTAGCTTCTATAACATTATATATATAATATATATAAATAAATAATATATAATGAAATATATTTTATTTTATTTATTTATTTTTCAAAGATTTTACTCATTTATTTGACAGAGAGAGACACAGCAAGAGCAGGAACACAAGCAGGGGGAGTGGGAGAGGGAGAAGCAGGCTCCCCGCAGAGCAGGGAGCCCGATCTGGGACTCGATCCCAGGACCCTGGGATCATGACCTGAGCCGAAGGCAGTCGCCCAACCAACTGAGCCACCCAGGCGTCCTAATGAAATATATTTTAAACATATTCCTTATAAGTTCCTGGTATGTTTTTATATCTATCCATGTAAAGTAGGTAACTTCATGTCTTTAAAACTAGCTAAAGGGCGCCTGGGTGGCTCAGTCGTTAAGCGTCTGCCTTCGGCTCAGGTCATGATCCCAGGGTCCTGGGATCGAGCCTACAAGAAGCCTGCTTCTCCCTCTCCCACTCCCCCTGCTTGTGTTCCCTCTCTTGCTGTGTCTTTCTCTGTCAAATAAATAAATAAAATCTTTAAAAAAAAAAGAAAAACTAAAGAGGGCTGCACTCCTCAGTTAAAAAGCAAACTGAAAAGCAGAAGGTTTTAGAAGGGAGTTTACTTTTTCCAGGGACTGGCAGTATTGCCTTTACATTGAAAGCTGAGGAATATATTAGTTTTATTTTATTTTTATGTGCTTTTTTAAAAAAATTGAGGCACAATTGACCTATAATATGGTGTTTGTATGCTTTTGTATAAAAAAACAGTTCAGAACAGTTTTATTTGATTCTGCAGTTTTTCTGTAATTATTTATTCTCTATCATTTCAAGAATAACTGGAACTATTGATTGTACCATCAGAATTTTGAAAGATATGTTGGTATCATATAGACCATTAGAGCATCAAAGCAAAGAAAAATAGTAGCTCATCAGTGTTGCCATCACCTGAAGAATAGCAACAACAAACCAAACAAGCAAAACAATAAAATATAACAACAGGTTCCATTTATGAAATAAGAGTGCAAATCAGACTATTCCTAAATTTCTTATTTTAGTAGTTACTTCACTGTTGGAAACTAGGCATAGGGAAAGGTAGGAAAGATAATGAATATCTATCTTTAAATTGATTAATTTGAGTTGGTGACATGTTATTTTAAGATTTGAAATATATAAAGATCCTAAAGTGATCATTAACTTAAGAAGTAGACAAGTAGATTGATGTGTCATCCTCTATAGAAGATGGTCATTGAATTCTTGAAAGTATGTATAGCATAAATCGTTTTCCCAATAGGGAAAACTCCCAATAGGGAGTTAAAACAAACAAACAAACAAACATCAACAGTAGACTTGAAGATTAACTTTAGAAGTAAGAAGTACTTCTTAAATCTTGGAAGTTTAAATTACAGAGAGTTTTCAATAATACAATGGTAAGTAAGTAAGAGATGTAATAGGAATGCAATCCTTTGTTTAGGTATAGAGGAATACCTCTGTGATTCATAGCTATGTCATGGGGAAAAGAAGTTGTTTCAGTGGTAACAGCTCACATAACGGCCCTATATGATGTGCTCTAGGAATTTGAAAATGAGGAAAAAAAGAGAGGGAAGATTTCTTATGATGGTACTGGTGGAACAAACTAAGGAGTTGACCGCCTTGAAAGTAATAGTGAATAGACAATGATTTTTTTATTTAGTAGGATGGGTTATAGGTTGAGGAATTAGGTCTGTGTTGACTAAGTTCCTTGACTAGTACATCCTATAGTAAGTCATGATGTCCAAAATGATAGTTCTCATATTATTTGGAGAACTTGCATTAATTGGATATCATTATTATCCTTTAATTTTATAGTAGTCCATCATGAGACACTGTAAAAAAGTTTATGTCTAGTCATCATGACTATGATATCATTGGGGGACAATAAATTTGAGAAAGATTTACTATAGAACTAATGAAAAATGAGTTGGAAGTATAAGAAAACTTAACATTTGGTACTTGAGACCTATGAATGTGTGGGTATAACAGCAGATGTGAGTGATCCATAAAAATAAAGAGTAGGAATTAAGGAATAGATTATTTTACTAGGTCTTAGCCACTGAAAAGGACCTATAATTTGTTTTTTGGTTTTTTTAAAGATTTTTTTTTTTATTTATGTGACAGAGAGAGACACAGTGAGAGAGGGAACACTGTGACTATCACTCTGAATGGGAGAGGGAGAAGCAGGCTTCCTGCGGAGCTGGGAGCCCGATGCGGGGCTCGATCCCAGAACCCTGGGATCATGACCTGAGCCGAAGGCAGACGCTTAACAACTGAGCCACCCAGGCGCCCCAGGACCTATTATTTGTAATGATACACTTGAACCTTTAAAAAATATTTCGTCTTTTTAGAGAACATATAGTGAAAAAAGAGAGCGAGAACATGTGAAAATTTGCACAATTTGATGGCTTAGTTTATAACTGTAGTACTTTAGTTATCACGCTCATGGAAAGAACATTGCCAGTGTTTCCGTCATCATATATTGCTTCCCAAGCACATTCATTACTATGAGAAGATAGTGATCAATTAGGTATAATGAAAGTTAATTAAAAATCTTTTGGGTTTATGACAGAGACTGTCAACAAAGAAAAATATGACCCCACTTATTTTGTGTACTTATTTCACTAAGTATTTAGTAGAGTTATAATGGTACTTTTGAACAGAATGTACTCTTCAAATGGTAAGCCATCTTAAACCTTTTAATAGTAGGTAGGTATTTTATTAAAAGACATGATTATGTAAATTGTGAATTTTTAGATTTTTAATTACCTATGTCTCTTATTTTCAGAATTTATGCGTATTCCATGTGTGGATGCTGGATTGATTTCACCACTGGTGCAGCTGCTAACTAGCAAAGACCAGGAAGTGCTACTTCAAACGGGCAGGGCTCTAGGAAACATATGTTACGATAGCCGTAAGTGTTGAAATATCAATGATACACTTAAAAACTTTTTTTTTAAGAATTACGGTTTTGAGACCAATTTCACTTTTAGTGTTAGCACTGTCTTTTTTAGACTAAGACACTAACATGGGCCAAAATGACTTAGTTCTGCTTACTCAGCAGAACCAGTAGAAATTTGGGTCATAGCATTCTTAACTAGGAAGTTAAGGAAATGAATTCTTTTCCTCTGCTATCACAAATAATACTTTTGGAGGAAAGTAAGTCAATTTCTAAGAAATTGGGGCTTTTAGTTTTAGAAAAAATACATATTATCTTTTCAGTTAGATTTTACTGAAGTTCTGTCTCTGAATGAGAATGCTTATGAACACAGTTTTTTAAAGTATCTAAGCCTGTCCAAATAAATTTTTAATTACTTGCAATTCAGTATATCCATTCATAAAAACCTTCATCTTCTCAAAAGCTACATTGGCCCACTGCATTTGCATTGACTCCATTCCTATTTGTCATAATGTCACACTGTCATCCTCACGACCTTCTATAATACACTGCTCTGCCAGATAGAGAGAAAGCAAGAACTTGGGTATGGGTATATTACAAAATTTTCTACTTCTCCTCTCCACATTTATGTAAATAGAATACAGGAAAAGCTTGAGTATATTCAGTTTAATTAGCCTTATCCTGGATTTTCCTTAGACTTATATTTTCTGAGCCAAAAACACATACTTTAACATTTACCTTTAAAATCTCCTAGGAATTTAGTTCTATTTATTTAGGATAGCTCTTACTGTTTATTTTCCCCATTGATGTCATGCACAAAAGACATAGCCCTTTTATAATAGGCAGTGCTTCAAAAAGTTATTTGTGCATGTAAACCAGATAGAAAATAAGGTCATGAACATACTTATGGTAAAAGAAAGAAGTAGAAAAAAGACTGAAGCTACAACTTTTCAGTTATAATTTGTAGCATTAATGGTAAGGCCAGCCTCATTTATTCTTCTTTCCTTTTTCTGGAACATTATATATCATATCTGAGGATGTGGATGTCTTAATATGAATTTTAGCTTATAGCTCCTAGTCCCCAATACTGGTTATAAATTTATCTACTGTTCCTTCATTCCTGTGCCTTTTATCCTAGGATATTAGCTTTACTTATAAACTTCTGGTACTTTATGTTTATAACTTTGCATTATTATATAGGATTTTTTTAAACATCATGGCTTATTATAATATTAGCTTTCCAGAGTGAACCATTTAAGATATATTTTATATGACTAATTTTAACAATATATACTAAAAAAGCCTCTACAGAGTTATAGTCAAAGATTGATGGCATGTATTTGGAGAGCATTGATCATTACTATGTTTATTCTTATCCTCTGTGTATATTACTAGAGCTTAAGTCTATCATAAGTATTCTTTAATCCTTGTTCTGTTTAATTATTCTTAAATTATGCATTTTTTAACCATAGGAAATAACTGTTTTGAGTACTTTTTTCCTGGACTTTCCCTTATTTTTGGCACAGTACAAGAAACACTCATACTGATCTCTTGTCTCATTGCTGTGATTTTTATGGGCACAGAGTAATTTATTTCCTGTGTACTCTAAGGAGCCTTGAAGTTAGGGTAATAAATGTGTAGTTAATAAGATTATCATTTTGATGAAACTAAAGTCCATTATTATAGTGTTTATCATATCTGTTTGCTCTGTTCTTATGAGGTATACAGTATAAAGTCTGTGGATGTGCTTTAGGCTATGAAGTTAATTTTTTTGTTTCATTTATTTATAAATATTTATAACCACTTCATTTTCACTTAATTCAGTGTAATTTATAGTTAAGTAGAAAATTAAGCATAGCAAATACAGGCCATTTTCTATACTTGTAAACCTTGTTTAAGGAAAATGAAGTTAGTAGTCTTAAAAAGAAATGATTTATTATTGTAAGTCATGTGAAAAATGTGTTCGTTGTGCCATGCTATCTTGTGCATATAATTTCCATAAGCCTGTATGCTTTCTTATCCTTTCATTTGAAATTAAATCTCTGTGAACTTCTCAGTGATTTTTTCAGAATAATTGTAGGGAATTTGAATTTGAATTTGAATTATAAGAATATTTTATATCTGTAAATGATAATGCTGTGTGGCTGATTTGTGAATTTACTTGAAATGCATTTCTCATTATATTTTGTGACAATTGGGAGTTTGAAAGAACCCAGAAATTAGATTTCTTTTTAAAAAGTATTAATAGCTTCTTTTTTAATTAATTAACCTTATTCCCTCTCAAGAATGTAATGCTTTGTTCTTAAAAGGAAGATTGAAAACTCCGCATGACACCTTTATAAATACAAGGAATCTTTTTCTTATAAGTAACATATGTTTTAAAATTCACATTTGTGTTTTATCAAACTTTCCTGTCAGACTAATTAGTTTACTTATATATTATGATGTACTCCAAATGGAGAATTTTTTAACGTAGGTTTATTCAGAATGATACTGGGCTTACAATAGATACGAAAGCCAATGTATGCAAAAAGCACCAGAAGGCATTCACTATTAGAGATAGAAATTTGAGTAATATATATGTATTTTATGGATTTATATTTTAACCCTTAAAAAGTAAAGCAGTTGCTAGCATATTTCAGTTAACACAGTTTATTTGAAAGGAGGAGAGCTCCAATTGTAAAAGGAATTACACTTGCCATAAAATCCATGGAAATCTTTTGAAAAAAGTAGGTCAGATTTCAGTTTTACCGGCTTTGACAGTACCCATTGTAGGAGCTCTTCTGAATGGAAGGAAACTCTTATATAACATCAGGTAGCAGGCTGATATAGCTGCTAAATGGGTCGGAGTGAGGCTTTGTTGCTGATGAACTGTTTGAATCCCAGTCTCTCTCTTGCATATAGAGATGAAAGAATCACTGGGTAAGAACATTTTTCATTTAAAATGTCTGGTCTTTTTTCTGTTCTCCCAAAGAGCCAGCAAAGGTACTTCACTTATGGATTTCTCTTTCGAAGTATCCAAACAGACTTCTGATAATAAGCAACATTTTAAAATAGCTCTTTTGCCTTGAACTTTGCCAAGTAACTCTTTTTATAACAAGTTTGACATCCTTTAAATCAAAGATCAGAGAAAAATTATATTTCAATTTAGAAGGAATCAGCAAAGCTTTGTTGGGGATACCTTGGGGAATATAATTTTAAATAAAGAGAAATAGTATTAAATTTCAGAATTGCATACCTTCAGCCTGTTTCATTATACATTTCTCTCAGAGGTGATATTAAAAAGAAAGAGTTCTTTTTTCCTCCTTATTTGGCCATCTCTGTAGTATTCCCTTCTTTCAGTGATTAGTTTTGTTTATATAGCTGTGCATATTTTAAATTGCTGATGTAGTTAAATGGTCTTATAGTACTAAAGAGCTTCACGTTAAATTCCCATGCTGTATTTATAATTTGTAAAGATAAATTGGTGATTGGAGACTGAGTTTTCTCTGTTTGCAGATGTTACTGCTTGAGGTCAGGAAATAATTGGTATTAGATATACTTGTTCAAAGTTATTTAGTAGGGCCTAGAAGAAAATGATTAGACAAAATTAAATATTTGTGCCTTTTTATATACCAGAAAAAGATTAATACACAATTCAAATTAATACATATTAAAATTAAGCAAATAATGCCTGTTTACAAAAAATAAAATTAATGCTTATTATGTAATTAGTACTGTTATTGGAAAGATACACACTTAGGGAGCTTATATAATATGCCATCTTACATGCTATAAAGAAAATTGGATTCGTGCTCACTGATGAATAAACAAATATTCCAAAATGAGGTGATAATCGGGCTTGCCAAAGCCGGTATTTATGAAGTGAAATAAATATTATTTATTTCATTGACTTCAATTGTAATTGGAAAGGATACCAAATATATGCATGGATCTATGTATATATATTAGTGATTATAAGTATGCTACACTATTTTTATGTAAAAAATAAAGAATTCATTGTTCTGGTTGCAAATACTAAAATATACTTAGCAATAATTCTATAATATTTTGTAATATAAGTTGGTTAGATAAGTGTGTATTAATATAATACAGACATGCTTTGAAATTGCCTAAGTAAGCAATGTGTATTTGCAGCAGTTATATTTAACAGGGAACTATTTATGCCTGGCATTTAAAATACATGTTTATTGGGCGCCTGGGTGGCTCAGTCGTTAAGCGTCTGCCTTTGGCTCAGGTCATGATCCCAGGGTCCTGGGATCGAGCCCCGCATCGGGCTCCCTGCTCAGCGGGAAGCCTGCTTCTCCCTCTCCCACTCCCCCTGCTTGTGTTCCCTCTCTCGCTGTGTCTCTCTCTGTCAAATAAATAAATAAAATCTTTAAAAAAAAATAAAATAAATAAAATAAAATACATGTTTATTTCAATGGTATAAATTAGGTTTAGTATTTAATTATGTTATTAAAGGGTTTTGCAGGTTCATATATTTACCCCACTCCTTTTACAGTATTCAGTTTTTTTTTTTAAGATTTTATTTATTTATTTGACAGAGAGAGCACAAGCAGGGGGAACAGCAGAGGGAGAGGGAGAAGCAGGCTCTCTGCTGAGCAGGGACCCTGATGTGGGGCTCGATCCCAGGACCCTGAGATAATGACCTGAGCCGAAGGCAGACACTTAACTGACCTAGCCACCCAGGCACCTCTGCAGTATTCAGTTTTAGAGTAAAATAGAATTATCAGCCAGTAAGTATAAAAATCAGATTCTTCAACTTTTAACAGTTAATCTGTTGTATATGAATGGGTGTATTATCAAAGTATATCATGTATATAAGAATAAAAAACTATATGCAACAGCTATTTTTAGAGATAGTAATTACAGCTATTATCACATGAAAATGTTACAAAGATATCTTAGGGATGCCTGGGTGGCTCAGTCAGTTAAGCGTCTGCCTTCGGCTCAGGTCATGATCCCAGGGTCCTGGGATCGAGCCCCACATCAGGCTCCTTGCCAAGTGGGGAGCCAGCTTCTTCCTCTACCTGCTGCCCCCCGCTTGTGAATGTGCATGCGTGTGCACGCGCTCTCTCTCTCTCTCTCTCTCTGACAAAATCTTAAAAAAAAAGATATCCAGAATATATAGTTAGAAATAGATGTTTTGTAACACTGTTATAAGCTCTAAAAAAAAATCGCATGCCATTAAAGACACCTCTATCTAATACACACAAAGGAACACAACTTGTTGACCAAGTACACAATAAGTATGTGGTTTTTGGTCAGAATAAAAAAAATGAGAGTAGTAGTAATTGGGGCCATTTTTAGAAATTAAGCAAATAGTGCATTGCTTATAAAAGAAATATAGTGTACTTTAAAATTAATGTAATTATAAATAAATGAGATTTTACTATGCCCCTCCCGGAAGGCAAATATTGCAGATTGATGAGATTTCCAGTTCTTCCATTCACTAAGTTGTCATTTAATCTTTATGAATTTCAGTTTCCTCATTGGTAAAGTGACTTGTGTGGATTAAATCAGGTATATTTGTAGATGTATAATATAAATTATGAACTAGTATACAAAGAAAATATGTAGCATTTATATGAGATTGTTTTCGCTTGGGCTGCTATAACAAAATATCATACACTGGGTGGCTTAAACAACCAACATTTGTTTCTCATAGTTCTGGAAGCTGAGAAATCCAGCCAAGATCAAGGTGCCAGTAGATTGAATATCTGGTGAGGACATTCTTCCTGCTTTGCTCATAGCTTCCTTCTCATTGTATCCTCATCTGACAGAGAGAGAAGAAAAGAAAGAGAGGAAGCAAGCTCTCCTGTCTCTTATAAAGGCACAGATCCCATTATGACACTTCTACCTCTATGACCTAATTACTTCCTACTACCTTCACATCAGGGGTTAGGGTATTAACATATGAATTTCGGAGGGTCACATTCAATCCATACGTTGTTTCTAAAAGTGTGCTGTGACATAGTGTAATATATACACTAATGTACACAAGATATTTAAAATAAAGGTATAAAGGCCAGAAGCCTTATAAAGACGGGCAAAGATAAATCTAAGAATCAAGGATAATATATTTACTATAATGAGCACTAATTCAATTTGAACTTCTTGGCAGCCAGGATGGAAAAAAAAAACAAACTTGTTATGGTAAGTGATTTTTATTTTATGCTAAGGAGAAATAGTCTAGTTCTTCAATCAAACAAAAACTGTTGAGATAAATACTAAAAGAGATTTATCATCAGTATATCATTAGTTCCCTAGATGATTGTGTACACATCCCTCTTAAAATATGCAAAGGATATTGGCTGGCATTAGAGGCAGCATCTTCAATAATGGCTGTAAAAAAATTGCCCCAATTTTCTCCATATGATTGTTTCTTGTACCAAATCTTCAACAGCATCCAAGAAATAATACTGAGTAACTTTGTTTTAATTGGGCAATATAGCCCAAATGTGTTGTTTTTTAGTAAACTTCAAGCATACAACTTAAAAATCTGAAGAAGTTTTGACTTGAATATATTTTCTAATTTATTTTATTTTTTAATTTTTTTAAAAGATTTATTTATTTATTTGACAGAGAGATAGCGAGAGCAGGAACACAAGCAGCGGGGAGTAGGAGAGGGAGAAGCAGGCTTCCCGCTGAGCAGGGAGCCCGACGCGGGGCTGGATCCCAGGACCCTGGGATCATGACCTGAGCCAAAGGTAGACGCTTAACGACTAAGCCACCCAGGCACCCTGATTTTCTAATTTATTTTAAACCAAAATGCAGTTCTACTTTGTATTCATTGTATCTGCTCAGTTTCTGTGTTGTGTATAATAATATATCCAAGTTCTATTTTCTGAGATAAAAAAATATGCTGTCTTTTATTTCTAATCCTGTTATCAATTTGATAAAAATCTGATTTGCATGAAAGCAAATATTTTAAAATACCACATGTTGATAGTGGTTGCATGAATCTATACATGTGATAAAATTGCTTGGAACTGTGTACATTCCCATACATATACACAAGTGCAGATGAAAACTGATGAAATCTGAACAAGAGCTGTAGGATGTATCAGTGTCAGTTTCCTAGTTGGGATATTGTATTAGAGTTGTGTAAATGTGACCATTAGAGTGAGCTGGATGTAGGGTACATGCACCTTTATGTACTGCTTTTTGCAATTTCCTTGAGTCTCTATTTCAAAATTAAAAGTTTAGAAAACTCCACTTATCCAGGAGGCATACATGCTCTCTCTTTTATGGGAAGTGACCTTGCTTCTTTCATCCCTACTTCTGGGGTGGGGGAAATATATATATATCACATATATATAAATACACACTTATATACATGAACACACACATACAAAATTTTAAAGTATGACCTACAACAATAATTTTTTTAACTGGGTTTGTATAATTAAAATGGAAGATACAATTACCTCTAATATTTTTCTCCCTTCCAATTTGACTTTCAGGGAAAAAAAATCAACAAAAAATTGACAGTCCCAAAATAAGATTTAGGGAGAGGGAATTTATACTCCCAGGACTTTGATCAGAACAAGTAATGAACAAGTAATAACTTTACTAGCTTCCCCCTTCTATGCAACTTATAGTGATAGGTTAGTCTCATGAGAATTTCTGTGTTGGTCCACAAGCCTCTACTTCAGGTGAGATTTCTGATAAGTCAGTATCAGCCTTTAAGTAGTTTATAATTTACCCTTGTTCTAGAAAACTAATGCAAATGATGTGAGGGGGAAAATGCTTTTGCTGATAATCACTTCTGTTTAATTGTTCAAGTGTGTCTCTGATATTTAAAGAGGTTGTAGTGTATGAAGGCAATGAAGCGTGTATGTCAATGTTAAAAAAACAAGGCACTATTTAACAAATGTTGTAAAAGGTTATATTGAAGGTATTTCAGCAAAAGAATGAAATGCTCAAATTGATACCATAGACAAAGTTAATTTGAAAGAGGTGTACATTATAAGATAGGCAGTCATTCTTAACAAGAAGTGTACATCTGAAACACTTAGGGAACCTTTTCAAAATACATTTTCTTAGCCATATGCTAGAACCAGTAAATCATTATCCGAGGCTAGAATCCAATGTATCATATGTATATTTTGAAAAAGCTCCCTAAATTATTCTGATGCACATTCCTGCTTAAAAAACATTGGGCAGTGGACTAGATGAAGAATAACCAGTAAGAAGGCTAGTTTTTCTTTTTAAGCTTGAGGAACAAATGATAGAACAGGAAGGAAGAGGGTGTGTATGGAACCCAAGAAGATATAAGAAGAAAGAAGGAGTCTATGAGTCCAGAATTTGAATCAGGATTAACACTAACCATAGAAATGTGTTTGGAGGTGTGTTGAACTTGAAGTGCTCTTGTCACATTCAGGTGACAGAGCTTTAGGATTCATGCACTTACGAGTGATCGTTGACTCATGAGAATAGAAGAAATGTTTAAAAGGAAAACAGACACATTTAGGGTGTAGATGAAATGAAGGAGCTTGTGAAGAAGTACTGAAAGATTCGAGGAAAGTACGTTTATTGTCATGGATTCCAAAGAGTTGGGTGGTAAACAGTGTCAAGTACTGCCAAGAAAAAAAATACTGAATTTTGATGATTGGATAAAGAGACGTTCATGTTTTAAAAAACATCTTTAAGTTGAGTTTTGTGGAGAGAGAAGTCAAATTGCAAGGGCTCTGGTAAGGAATGAGGAAATGAAGAGAGAGTATTAACTTTCTAGAAGTTTAATGAGAAAAGAAGAGATGAGTAGTTTGAGGGGAGGGCAGTACTGTGAGAGTGATGTAGAGTAGTGGAGACAGGAACATATTTGTTAGGCCAGGACCCTGTGGACAAGCACAGGGTAAATTTCTTTAAGGGAAGAATTGATAGAGAAAGATCATAGATGAAAAAAGGAATGAAGTCGTGAAAGCAAGTAAACAGGGTTGGTATTAGAACAGAAAAGGACATTTCTGCCTTAAACTGTCAGAAGATAGGTGAAGGTATAAAAAAAAGATAGTAAAGAGGACAATCAGAAGAGTGTTTTCTAGCATGGCCTCCCATCTTCTCAATAAAGTGGAAGTCAAATCCATCTATTAATAAAAGTCAGCAGCAAGGTAATAGTAGGAAACTTGTGGTGTGGGGGGGAAAGTTCAGAATTGGGGCTATGGGGCATGTTATCAATAGTCATGAAGATCGAATTGTTTAAATAACCGGAGGATAAGTGGAGGTTTACTGTGGTTAGAGATCTTGATTTCTGCGTCTGTTTATTAATTTGTGTTGTGCACTTAAAATGTATGTAGGCTAAGAAGTTATTTTGTACTTTGATGTGGACAGGAAAGAAACATGGAAAAAACTTGAAATTGGTATTCCAGCTTCATAGAAGCATGTATTTTGTATCAGAGTGGGAAGAGAAGTGAGGCAGAGAAGAGGAAGCCATTATAGTAGGCCAGGTGGGATGTAGTAAATACTGACTGGAGCAGAGAGAATGAAATTCAAATACGAAGTAAGAGTAGATTGCTTATTATCAGTTTGTTTGGTTCTTGCAAAGTAGTGCACTAGGTTTAAGAAGTGGTTACTTAAGTAACCCTTCAGATAGTTCACACTTTGAGGAATTACGATCTTTCCATTTTTATACTTGATTGTCACATTCAAATCCCTCTTGTTTATTAAAATGGTATTTAAAAATCTAAGATGCTATAAATTTTTACCTTAATAAAAATTGTAGGGCAAAGAACACAGTACATAGCTGCTTTTTTTCCAGTACTTCATTAGTTTCCAACTACTATGTTATAAAAATGCGACTGGCTTGTTAAAAAGAGATGGAATAGGGGCGCCTGGGTGGCTCAGATGGTTAAGCATCTGCCTTCGGCTCAGGTCATGATCCCAGGGTCCTGGGATCGAGCCCCACATTGGGCTCCTGGCTCAGCAGGGAGCCTGCTTCTCCCTCTCCTTCTGCCTCTCTCCCTGCTCATGCTCTCTCTCTCTCTCTCTCTCTCTCTCTCTCTCTGTGTGTCTCAAATGAATAAATAAAATCTTAAAAAAAAAAAAGATGGGATAATTGTTTTCAAGTAGTTACCAGTTTTATAGATATGAAGGTGGAGACAGCATGTGAGGAAGTATGCACATGGCAAAAATATTACATGATTTTTCTTGAGTTCAGTAAGAAGTCCTATGGTTGCCAAGTTAATTTTTTTGTCCCTTGGATACCAGGTTTCCTCCTAGTCTCTGAATCAAAACCTGAATGGCCTTTGGAATTTTCCTTTCCTGAATAACAAGCCTTAGATAGGGTGGGGAAAGTCTAATTTATAAAGTTCTTCAAAAATAAGATTTTTGTTTGTTTTTGCTTAAATCTTTTCCCCCCTTAACCTTTACTACCCTAATTTCACCTGTTAAAGATGAAATTAAAGTTTAGCTACATTAAACATAAAATTTTCAGTCAGCTTATAGAAACCCTGTTAACGCATATTATCCTCTGCTCTTCTTAATTGTGGTCTGATTTTTCTATTTTTGTTCTTTGTAACTGAGCTAAAGTACTGAGAACTTTCCGTTTTTAATCAGTTGTTCCTGCTACATGTTGTGGATATTTCCTTTGGCTGTGAGAGAATATAAAAGATAAATACTATTTGAAGGTGAATAATTCACGTTCTTCTTGCTGGGTGGAATAAGTGTTTTTACCTTTTGAGAAATTATGCTGTTATCAGTTCAAGTTAAATTTTAAATCATAACTGTAAATACACATGTGCACATATACACATACATTTCCATAATCTAGCATAATTACTTTTAAGTATGAGATAGTTTGATACAAAAGCCTCTTTTATATGTAAAATAATTGGAATAAAATTTAATTTTGATCTTGAGCAGTTTGGACTTATAAAGTGGAACAATAAATTATTTACATTTTAACTTGAAGGCTGTTCAGAAGTCATATTATGGAAGTAATTGAGTTCAGAATCGGAGCCATGGGGCATGTTATTGATAAATTATTTTATAATTTGCTTATAATCTACAGATACTCAGCCTTTCACTAGTAAAATGATAATTAGAAATATAAAAATAAAGGGACTAATTTCAGCAATTTCTTGAACAAATGTATGGTGATTTATGGATGCTCTATTATATAAAGACCTTTTGAAAAAAAGAGAATTATCAAGCAGTTTTGACTAATGTGAGAAATCTGTTGAGCTGTAGAAATTAATACAAGTATTATCAGGCACACCGAAGCTGTGTCCATCAAATGCCATGTTGTGACCTAATTTTAAACTGCATCTGTGGAACTAGTGCTTTCTTCCTGATCCTGCATTATGCATGTAAATATATAAATATATTTGAAATTTTCCTGCATAAAGACAAAACTTTTAAACCTTGAATATAATACTATGCCACAAAATTGCAAGCTTTATGCTTCTTTTTTGATGTATGAGTATTTAACAATCATGGTGGTTTTTTCTTCATGACTCATTTTTGTAATTTCACTGATGTAATATTTATAGCTTTTACTTTTATATGTGATTTTCCATGCATTTTACCTGCACCTGGTTCCTTTTTAAGTTGCTTTTTAAATTTAAGAAAAGATACTGATGGGTTCACATTTTTCATTTGAATGTTTAAAACATATTTGAATAAACTAACAAAGATTTAACCTGTAGAACCATTCTTTTAATCAGCCTTCTGTATGACATAGGAAAAAATTTATTTCTACTAAGCAATAAATATTAGAATTAGAAATATGCCTTTATGTCATTGAAGATATGTATTTATGTTTCTTCCTGTACAAAGTCTCAGTACCTACACCATGGGTCATATGATTTGAGTGTTTTTATTCCAGTAGTGATGATGAGTAAATCTCTGGAAATTCTCTGTGTCTTTGTATTTTTTCATGTATGTAAATGCACCAGGTACTTTAATCAACAAATATTGATTGAGCCCACTGAATTCAGGACACTGTGTCAGTGATGGGGATTATAGGAGAAAATAAGAGCAAGAAGTCCCTATCCTTGTGGGGCTTGCACAGAAGGAAATAAATAATAAATACTACAAAAAGAAGATATTTACAGATTGTGGTCATTGATATCAAGGGAATAAAGATGATTTAATAGAGAATATCAGAAGGTGAAGAAAGTTGTCTCTGAGGATGTTATTTGAGCCGAGGTCTGAAAAATGAGAATGAACTATTTAAAGAGAAGCGGAAGAATATTCCTTTAGAAGTAGAGCAATTGCAAAGCCCTGAGTGAGGAAAGAACTTGGTATGTTTAAAGAATAGAAAAGAGATCAAGATAAAGGAGATGCTGTGTACAGAAAGAGTATTCTACAAAAACGTGGAAGAAATAAGCAAGACATACATCACAGAGAACCTTGTGGGTCATTCTAAGGTAATAGGAATTTATGAAAGGGGATCTGATTCAGATTTTAAAACATCACTCTTGGAGCTGCATGGAAAGTGGGTTGAGAAGAATGGAAGTTGGGAATTAAGATGGAAGCATGGAGACCAATTATAAGACTTTTGGGGTAGTCCAGGCAAGAGATAATAGTGACTTGGATTAGGGTTATGGTAGCGATGATGATGGAGGGCAGCAGAATTCGAGAAGTATTTACAGGAGTGAGAGTAAGAGAAATCAAAGTAATTTCTAGATTTGGGGCTTGAGTAGCTGGACAGAGGTTAGGGCAGTTTACTGATACAGGAAAGAACAGAGATTTTTTGTTCTGTTTTTCTGACTTTTGTTGTTATTGCTGCCTGTTTTGCTTTTCTGGGGGCAGTAATAAGTCTGAGTTCTTAATAGAGATATGCAAGAGGAAATGACAGGTGGGCTATTTCTAGATCTTTATATTTGTATACATTTTGGGGATAAACACCTAAAAAGTTTAAATGATTTCCTGCATTTAGCAAAATGTTCAGATTATACTTCAGTAGGTGGTATAGATTCAAGGAACCATGAGAAATTAGAAAGCTTAGGGAATAAAGACACCTACAATTCATAATTTTTTAGATAATAATTTTTTAAATAGAGGAGACTTTTAGAATTAAGTCTTCTAATCCACCCCTTCCAAATTTACAGATAAGGAAACTGAGGCCTGAGAATTCAAGTGACTTTTCAGGATAATGCTGAACTAAAATCGATGTTTATGGTTCATTGTGTAAGTACTGTATTTGAGGAAGTTATCACTTTCATAAATACATACTTCATTAAATACATTTATGCTTTAATATTAATGGTTCAGCTCTTAGAACTGCAGATTTAGGAATATGTTCTGAGAATTTTGTGAAAAGCTAATCCTAAACCAACATTTTGTTTAATCTCTTATAAATCACAAAAATAAACTACCTAATTGAAAGAAGATGGAGCAGAACCAAATAATGAAGGAAAAGCTCTTTAGTTTTTCCAAATTTGAAAACATTATATAAAAAGTATTATGTGTGCATAAACATGCTTTATTATCATATTTGATCCTTTATTTTTGTCCTTTTATGTAAATGTAGAGGAGTCTGAAATACTGACTTCCCTGTTTATTCACTGGGAAATAAAAGACATTGTGATTTGATCAGGATTCTTAGTAAAACTAAGGAAAGCCAGATAACAATCTGAGAGTTTTATTCTCAATAAACCAATTAGACAAACATAGGTATACCCTTCAAATTTTCAGATAAATATCTGTTGCTTTGTACTATTTCTTTTGTATACAGGTATATAGATGATAAAAATTAAAATTATACTGCCTTTAATGTCTTGAATAAATTCTTCCATTCCTGGGCTGAAGAATGATAGAAAGGAATTTATACACATCTTACATATTTTTAACAAATATTTTAAATTCAGTTTTGTCCAACTTTTACTGATTGATACACCCTTTTAAATTTGATTTATTGGCATTGTAAAGTGATCTTTTCCATTTAGTAGCTCACTAGCATAAAATTTTTTCTGATACTGTGCTTTAAGTGAAATAAATTGAGGTTATAAGCAGCAAAACCTTGGTAGTATGTCAGATAAGCAGCAAAAAAAGTTCCTTAGTGACCTGTGATAAGAAGATGAAAGAACAGAAACGGGTTCTTTCAGTTGGACAGCTTGTCATTTGAGTGAATACCAGGTGATGATTGTGTTTTTCCTCTTTATTCCACATAATATAGTATAGGTCAGTTAATAAGTATATAATATATGTCATTTGTATCACCTAACCTTTATTAGATCATGTCAGTATTATATAGTGCTTTATAATAAAGAAAAGAAAGAAATGGAGATATGCCAAGACATTTTCTTCCAGATCGGAATATATTGCAGGAAGCCATAACTGAATGAAAATCATAGGCCATTTTTTAAAAAGTAATTTGATGTTAAAATTGATTGACAACCAAGCCTCCAGGTGAAAATATTTAATGATTTTTGAGAGTGGGAGCAATGCTCTCATTCTTGCATGAAGATATGATTGTATTTTTCTTCTTCAGATTCTGAATTGTTATGACATAATTTCTATCATTTCTAGAGTTTTTTTCTTATCAACCTTATTTCTTTTAACCCTGATTTCTCATTTTGTGATTTGGATGTTTATTTATTGTAAAATTAATTAGAAAAGTTATACATTAAAAGCAGTTTTGTAGAATGGCACTGATGCTTCTCTGTAGTGGCCAAATTGATTTTGGAGAAGAAGCCCTATGCTTAACTAGTTATGAAGCAGCTAAAGTTTCACTTCAGTTTGATGAGCACTTAAAGTGCCTCTTATATGCTCACGAATACTTAATTGTCTTTTAAGATTTTCAGTTTTTACAGTATTTGAAAATTTCTTAAATAAAACTTTTCAGTGGCACATCACATTTTTCTTTTAAATAATAGTGTTCAGTAGTGATAAACTCATAAACCAGTACCTACCATATGATTCAGCTGTTCCATTCCTGGGTATTTACCCAACTCAGCATTCATTGCATCATTCAGTGCCGCTATATTCACAGTAGTCGCAAACTAGAAACAACCCAAATGCCTATCAATATAGGTAAATGTAGTAAAAAAAATAGTGATATAGAATAAAATCTTTAAAAAAAAATAGTGATCTATCCATACAGTGGAATACTCTTTAGCAGTTAAGAGTAAACCACTTACATACCTGGTACTATGGGTGAATCTCCAAATCATTAAGCTGAGCTAAGAGTGTTAGACCTGAAAGAATACATACTGCATTAATCTATATATATATAATATATGTATTTATATCTATTATGTGTATATATATATATATATATATACACACTGCAAAATACAGTGACAGAAAACATTGGTTGTCTGGGGCCAGAGGTGGAGGGAGAGATGGCTTGCAAAGAGATTGGCAGAATCTTTTGATTGTGATGAAATATTTGATATACTGATTGTATTGGTGGTTTCTAGGATACACAGAACTGTCAAAACTCATCAGTTATACATTTTAAATCTATGTAGTTTATTTTACATAAATTTTCCTCAGTAGAGTTAATAAGGAAGGGAATCAGGATCTAAACACAAGAGTACACTTTTTTTTTCTTTTTACACACATAATAGATGTCTTGAAAGACATTCTGGAAAACATGACCATGAACCTTTTTCTAACCCTTTCATGTAAAATTAATTTCTTTATTTGTGCTTCCATTATATTCTAAAAACATAATTGTGTTTACTGCTTAAATATTTTTCTTCATACTTTTTTCTCCATGACAATGAATCAGTTATTTTTGTATTCTCAAAACCTAGCTCAAGTTTATGAAGAATCATAGATAACCCCCAAAAAGTTTGATAAAAGACAGGAGAATTAATGCTAATTTGGTCACAGGTTTTGAGATACCTCAAAATGATTATGTAATATATGTGATTAGTCAGTATTTTAAGAATTGTTACTCTATTAAATAAGAGTTAGCTTAGATTACAGGTGAGCTAGAGAAAGCACTTTAATTTTACTGTATAAATCTCATTATGTATTCATAATTTATAGGTGACTATACTTATGTTTATCATGGACATGAATGTTTAAATCTGTGAAGTTTTATGTAAACCACCTTTCTCCTTTTTCCTTCATCTCTTCCTCCAGAAGACATATATCTTCTCTGTGCTTCCATAGAACCCTGTAAAGACTATTGAAGCTTTTATTCTGTTTACTACTCTTCCTTATGGAAATAGAAACTCAATGAAAGCAAGGCCTTCTTAAATCTCTGTTTACATCCACTGTTCCTTGACACAAAGGCTAAGTTAACATTAAATAAGCACCTAATCTATAATTGAATGTGCTAATCTTTCTAGCTCTATCAGTTTTTATTTTGTAAATATTGAAGGTCTATTTAGGATTGTTATGTCTTCTTAACATTGTATAATGTCCTACTTTATCCCTGGTAATACTGCTTGTTTTGTGTCTACTATGTCTGACCATATAGACACAAATTTCCTTTGATTAGTGTTTGCATAATATATCTTTTACCATTCTTTCATTTTTAATCTGAATACACTTACATTCAAGGTGGGTTATTTGTAGATAGCATAGTCGGGTCTTGCTTTTTTATCCAACCTGTGACTATCTATACCTTTTAAGTGGGAGATTTAGACCATATGTATTTAAAGTGACTTTGTGAGTTTGGCTTGGCTTGAAATCTTGTTAGTTGTCTTCTGATTTTTTTGAACTCTTTATTCCTTCTTCCATCTTTTTCTGATTTCTTTTGGAAAAATTGGGTAATCTTTATTTTTCCCATGTATTCCCATTATTGACTTATTAGCTGTACCTCTTTTTAATTTTTTTAGTGGTTGCCCTGTGGTTTGCAGTATACATCTTTAACTTATCACAATTTACCTTCAAATATTATGTCACATCACATATAGTTTAATAACCTTACAATTGTATACTTCTAATTCTTCTCATACCTTGTGCTATTATTGTCATACATTTTATTTTTATATAGGTTAGAAACCCCACAATATATTGTTCTTTTTACTTTAGACAGTTAATTATCTTTAAATATAGGAGGAAAACTTTTTAATATTTACTGTCATTTTTGTCATTTTCAGTGTTCATTTTTGAGTAGATACAAATTTTATTTAGTATTGTACACCTTTTGCCTGAAAAACTATTGTGAACATTTTTTTTGCATAACAGATTTGCTGTCAATGAATTGTCTCAGCTTTTATTTGTTTGAAAAATTCTTTACTTCACCCTAACTATTGAAAGATATTTTGACTGGATAAAAAATTCTGGGTTGATGGTTTAAAAACAAAACAAAACATTTTAAAGCACCGTATCAGTATTTTATAGATATCTTTCCATTGTCTCCTAGTTTGAATAGTTTAGATGAGATGTCTACTGTTTTTCTTATTTTTGCTCTTCCAAAAAAATAATCCCCCCCCCCCCACAAGCTGCCTTCAAGAGATTCTCTTTTTCTTTGATTTTTCAGCAACTTGGCTGCTTGGTGTGTATTTTTATTGTTTGCTTTGTTTGGGGTTCTGTAAGCCTCATAGATTTGTGGCAGGATGTCTTTCATTATTTTTAGAAAATTCTTAGCCATTAACTCTTTAAATATTTCTCCTACCCTGTTCTCTATCTCTTCTGGGATTCCAATTACACTTACATTAGATTGCTTGCTATTTTCTTTCAGTTCTTAGGTGCTCTGGGTTTTCCCCTCACTCGTTTTGTCTCCTTGTGTTTTAGTTTTTATAATTTCTCTTGATCTACAGTTACTGAGTTTTTCTTTGGTTTTATTGAGTCTACTGTTCAGCCTCTTGAAATAATTCTCACCTTTAATATTGTATTTTTCATTTGTAGCATCTCCATTTAACTCTAAAGTTTCCATTTCTCAGCAAAATTCCAAATCTGTTCATAAATATTATTTACCTTTTCCATTAGATCCTTTAATATATTAATCATAGTTATTTTTAAAGTCCTATCTGATATTTCTAACACGTAGATCACCTATGAGTCTCACTCTGCTGATTGGTTTATCTTTTGATAGTGGGTTATTTTTTTCCTCTCTTTTTTAATATATCTGTTAATTTTTTATTGAGTGCTGGACATTGTGTATAGAAAAACAGTAGAGATTGAAATTAACAGTATTTAATCCCTGGGAATAAGCACACTTCCTTTTATTTCAGGCAGTTAGTATAGGATGGAGGTCCAGCCAATCTAGTCAGAAGTTGAGCTGGGTTCATACTTTGCTGTTGCTAACTTTGTTTCAGTGCAGTAGTCTTCAAGCTCTCTTAGTAATGGACTCCTCTTACCTTGTGCTTAGAGTAGCAGTGCTTAGTGTTCTTGCTTTCTCTTTAGCCTTTAGCCATCTGTGCATGCCTAAAGGTGGTATGCATATACCATACGTGGTATGCACGTGCCACAGAGGGATTCCCTCCATATTCCTGTTCCTATTCCAACAGTAGACTGTGGGTCACAAGCACCATGCAGAGCCTCCATCACTATTACTATTAGTCCATAGAGTAAAATCCCTTTTCTAAACATTTTGATGCTGAGTGGAAAAGAAATTCAGACAGTAGATTAAGTAATGAGGAAATAACTAATTTTCCTTTGGTTGTGCCCATATCACAGTTTGCACATGTATACTGACTATTAATTAAAATCCTATATTAATTATACGTGAGATATATTATTGGTAGTGATCTGAAAACCATAATTTCTGTGAGATGTATAAAATCTGAATATATAGTAAAGGCTTACTTAAATTTCAAATACTTTTTTTTTTTGGTATGAAGCTTGAATATTCCACATTGTTTATGTGGAGAAGTGTATTAGTTTCCTAGGAATGCAATAATAAAATACCACAAACTGGATGGCTTAAAGCAACAGAAATTTATTGTATTGTAGTTGTAGAGGCTAGAGGTCCAAAATCAGGGTGTCAGCAAGGCTGTGCTCCCTCTGAAATCTGTATGCATAGAGGCTTTTTTTTTTTTTTTTTGCTTTCCTAGCTTCTGGTGTCCTCAGGAGTTCCTTGGCTTGTGGCAGTAAACTCCATTTTCTTCTTCTGTCTTTACATGCTGTCTTCTCCCTTTGTGTTTTTATATTTTCCCATGGCATTCTCCTCTCTGCATCTCTCTTCTCTTAAAAGGATACTAGCCATATTGCATTAAGGACCCACCTTACTCTAGCATGACCTCATCTTGTCTATTCGCATCTGCAGTGACCCTGTTTCCAAATAAGGTCACATTCTGAAGTCCTGGGGGTTAGGACTTGCTTATATTTTGGAGGAACACAATTTAACCCATTATAAGCAGGAATAATGTCTGTATCTCAAAAGCATACTCCAAATCAGTAACATTGTCTCAAACAGGTAAAGATATTAAACTACTGAATTTGAAAGGCAAGCTAAGAATACACTTATGAATAAATCTTTGTGTCATGAATTTATTTTAACTTTCTAGGAAGAATTTTGATATTTGATTCCTTTTCAATTCAGGTAAATTTGAAAAAAAAAGCAACTAACTTTTAAAATTAATGAAAATATTTATAAACTGTCCCATTTGCTGCTTATTTGGAGCATTGTTTACATAGAGTTCTAGTAAAATTAGGCAATTCAATCATTTCCTTAGCTCAGTAATGGGATAGTTTGGGGATTTTCAGTAATTGTTCATTTAGCTTTCTAAGACATCTGAATTACATAACACATGTGGCTGGCATTCACTGAGAACTAATGGTCTCTTTCAAGTTTAAAATCTAGTCTCTAGTTATAGTTTGGTATTGACTAAAAAGACTCAGAGTAGTATTTGCATCCCTACATGTAAGAGTCCAATTTATGTTGCCTTTTGTTTTGAAATCCTTGTTCAGAATATATTTACATGTGTTCAGA
Organism: Neomonachus schauinslandi; assembly: GCF_002201575.2. Classification (NCBI taxonomy): domain Eukaryota; kingdom Metazoa; phylum Chordata; class Mammalia; order Carnivora; family Phocidae; genus Neomonachus; species Neomonachus schauinslandi. Next base: position 123,078,589 of record NC_058404.1, on the reverse strand, counting down.
TTCTATCATAATAAGATAATTTGTTCTGGGCGCCTGGGTGGCTCAGTCGTTAAGCGTCTGTCTTCGGCTCAGGTCATGATCCTGGGGTCCTGGGATCGAGTCCCACATCAGGCTCCCTGCTCGGCAGGAAGCCTGCCTCTCCCTCTCCCACTCCCCCTGCTTGTGTTCCTGCTCTAGCTATCTCTCTCTCTGTCAAATAAATAAATAAAAAAAAATAAAATCTTTAAAAAAAAAAAAGATAATTTGTTCTTAGAGTTTAAAAAGTAGCATAGCAGTGGATTCTGAAGAAAAGCAATGCAGAACTTCATTAAAATAAATTTTATCGTGACACCTTTGTAATGCTATTGCTTTTTGCAAACTAATACTAGTAAGGACTTAAGTTATAATTGTTTTGACTTTAAGCATCTATTCTGAATCACCTTTGTGTTTACTAAGAAAGAGCACTTTAAAAATTATTATTTCTAAATAGTATAATTTTTCAGAACTCAGCAGGAAAAAAGGTCTCAGCTTTCCAGCTTAGCTTGTAAAAAGAATGTTTGATTTATTTACCATAAGTCTTTATAGTTTCTAGTAATAGTTACTTGGGGAAAATAAAATAAGTGCCTGAATTATAATGATTAATGATTGGAAAGTTAAAGTAGCAAGATTTGAGGTTTTGTTTTTTTTAATACATTGGAAAACAAAACCAAACACAGCATACACTAGTACTTCCTGTGTATACAACAGAGTAGAAATAGAAGTTGAAATAGAAATGAATAAGAGAGTATCAGAGCTAAAAAAAAAAAAAAAAAAAGCTCAGAGATTAAGAGGCTTTTTTTATGGTCAAACTTAACAAAACTTACAACCTGGAAACTTATTATAGTTACTTTATAAGTCATTTCTTCAGTGATATTATAGTTTTTCTAATATTAACAACTTATACCTTACCTTTTTGAAATTCTTAAGTTAACATTTCAAATTTTAGGTAACAAAGAAATTCAGATTCCCACTCTCAGTAACCAGGACTAGTCCTAGGATTTCATTATTAAATGTTCTTTGCATTCAGCTCCTCGGAGACCTTACTTAGCTCATGACATGTCTACAGCTTTCTTTACTTGAAGAGTAAAAGTTTTACCTTATATTGAAAATAGATCTCACTTTCTTTTCTTGACCGTTACTTAGCTATAACTGAACTTAAATTACAACAGGGGATACTAAAAGTGTTTGGAAAATGATGCATATGCTCCTAGACCTAATAGTGGAGAGGAGGGTTGAAAAGTGAGGAAGATTGTTTGATGTCTTCTGTTTTCTCAGTGGTTTCTGTTAAGAATGCAGATGTTGAGAAAGGGAGCGGCTTTAGAAAGTTGTGACCCATGGGTGGGTCCTCATGCGTGATGTGAAAGGGACATGTGAAAAGACACTGCAGCACAGTTTAAGACTTTGTCCATGCTTATGAGGCTTATGATTTTCAAAGTTTAAGAAAAGATTGTGTAATTTGTTCATTCTTTGCTGTGTTTTTAAATATTGTTGTTAAGAGCACATTCTCTAGGAGTTTTAGAAATGTTTCACTCTCAAAATGCATCTCATTGAATGGATTAATGACTCTGAGTTTTGATATGGTTGTGCAACTTGTGTTATTGTACTGTGCCTCTTCAAGCTTTTAACCAATTTTATGTCAAATAGATTTTATCTATCAACCACTCTCTATGTTCAGCGTGCATTTTGGACACCTGTTGTAGTGTATAGATTAGTCTTAATATTTGTTAAGTTCATGGATACTCTAAAAAGATTTTTGGGGGGAGAGATACCAAAGAACTTTTTCGAAGTGAATCTCCAAAACCAGATTCTTAATTGATACTAGACAGTGCTGTTGTCTTAATGCAGGGCAAAAGTATTTCACTATACCTTTTTTGTGTGTTTAATGAGGGAACGTTGAATTAAAATTCAGATTTCCCAAGTTTTACTTCAGAATGCTGATATTTAATCATCATGATCTCTTTAAGCAAAGTCTGAGTTGAAGAAAGGGAAAAAGAAATAAGGTTTATCATTTATCTTCTTAATTCACTTATCATAATATGATCTCTAAAGTACGTTTACAATATAAGTCATTTGTATTTATCTTCTCCATGCCTTAGCTTTCATTTTTGCCATCAGTAACCTTAGAAAGCCTTTATGGCTTTTATGCTCTGTTCCACTTTTAAGTGTACCAGACACTCTAGCACTTACTGTAGTGTTGTGTGCAGCCTAAGATGAGCCAGCATCATTAATTAGCACTTGCAGATCATTAGGTACAGGATGCTTTTATAGAAAACAGGGAGGTGGTCACAAATCCATGACCCTTCAGAATGTTAAAGGTGAACTCTTTATTTGCTACAATTTCTTTGAAAACATAAAAGCTAATTTATTGAACAGTGTCTCCATACATACATACTTTCCTCATGTTTCTCAGTAGTAATTTGTAACAAAATTTAGATGAGAGCTTATTAGAATGATCAGCTACTACCGTTTATTGCTCTCAGGTCATCATTTTCTCAGGTGTGTATCCTAGTCATCACCACAGTAACCATTCCTGATGTCACAAAGGATTATTACTTTTACTAGGAAGTAAGTTTGAGCAGATGGATGCATAAGGAACCAAAATCCTGTTGTTATACAAATAATTAGAGGGTAGGAGGAAACTAATATCAATTATGCATGTAGGCATAATTTTTTAAATAGATTTTTAAATTTGTATTTCATACTGAGAATTTCTGAGAAGAAATATGAAATGTTTAAATCACAAAAGTGGAAGCAGCATGAAAGTCATAGACTTTTAAATTGTAAAAAACTAATTTTAGGTAAAACTTGCTTTTGCAGATTATAGGCTGCTTTTACATCCCGTACCATGCTGCCTCCTCAGTTTTTCTCCTAGTGTTTTCAAAGATTTGAGCTTTCTATCTTGTCTTTTGGAAATCTGATGATGACAGAAATTATTAAAAAAAAAACCCAAAAAACAATGTATTTGCTGATGTTATTATAAGGCTTTTCTATAAAGCATGAATATAAGAAAGTTCCAGAATTGTACTTAGTCATATTATTACATAGGCTTGATAGATACTTTCTACTAGCTACTTAGCTGTCTTTCCATTTTTTCTTTCAATTTCTAATGTCTGTGTTTCTCTGCATTTATCTGTTTCTTTCTCTCCTTTGAACTGTTGTGGGTTGGGTTGTTGGGTTTTTTTGTGTGTGTTTTTTTTTTTTCATGTAATGCTGTCTACACTCGATACCAAATTAATTGCCTTATTGAATGTACAGAAAAGTAGACTGTCAGCAAAGACCTGCTTTTGTATGTTCTGGAATAGGTTCAGCCTTACCTACCAGATTGCCTAAACCTTAAAAATCAAATAATACCCAAGCAATAGTGGAGGGGTGAAGCAATGAACTCACATGCAGCTGGAGGGAGTATACACTGGCTTTGGCAACCTGTTTGTCATTATGGAGAAAGTGGAAGATACACAAATTCAGTGAGCCAACAGTACCATCTATGTATTGTAAAGAATAGCCCAAACGTAGGAACAACCCAAGTAATACTCATCAAAAGAATAGATAAATAATTGAGATGTGTTCGTACAATGAATATTATACAACAGGAAGCATGAAACAGAATTTCACAAACATAATATTGAGTATAGGAAGACAAGCACAAAAGAATAAATACAACATGATTCCATTGAAATAAAGTTCAAAAAACAAGCAAAGCTAAACTATTCCATAACCATATTGTGGTGGTTAAAAACAAAAGCAAGTAAATGATTTTCATTCTCATTCTCTCTCTGTTTCTTTCCACACACACACACACACACACACACACACACACACACACACACACATTCATCCTCTAGGTAAATGATAATTTACCAAAATCTAAGCAAAGGCCCCATTTATTCAGTAAATACTGAGTGTCTACTACGTACTGGGCATTTGTTGCCCAGAACAGAGAAGGAGCCTAGTTGGGGAAACATACAAGTAAATCTGAAATTAGAATGCACTGTACACGTCACAATGATTGTATTCAGTGGTTATTTTAGGTTCTTTCCTCAGCCTTACTATATAATTTGTACCTGATAATGGAATATCACCTTGGTAACTTTTTTTGGTAACATTTTTTTTCTCATTTGTGAGACATAATAACCATGACAAGCAAGTTTTATTGCTTCCTGCTTTTGGCTGCTGAAGAGTAATGGAAGTGCAGTATCTCTTTAGATTTATAGCTCTGCTTTTACCTACTGTGAAGAAATATCATACTTGTGCTGGAAACTTCCTTCGTGTGACAAGTCATCATTAAAGAATCTAGCAGGGCCTAAAGAGTTGGTGGGCTGCACTTTGACCCAGTGTTTGGAAACCTCACAATTATGGAAAATTAAGATATAAATTATATTTCTAGAAGTGGCAGTGCAGGATGCTTCACAAGTTAGGAGTTAGTTATTATGAGAAGAGTTAAAAGTCAGCCTATATTTCAGAGATATGAGAGTTTAGAATAAGGGACCTTTTGTAAAGTATTTTTAAGTGAACAGTAATAATACTCATTTTAATATTGTAACATAAAACTGTAGAGCTACCTTTATTGTGGGAGAACAATTTATATGGACTTGTGCAATGACAGATGATCTAATATGTATTGTAAATGATTCGTAAGATACCCTTAAAGACATACTCTTTCACTGGTTTTGGTAGAGTAATAGAATGCAGCATTGTCATTTATTCCTTTGCATCCTCCAGTTCTTTAAAATATGTTAATAAAATTATCTTTAACCTTATTTCCCTGGATGACTTGTCAAAAAAGGGGGAGAGGAAGAAACTGCATAAACATTCCTGTAGTGGTGGTGAATACTTTTTTAGCTTAGATATCTATTTTTATATGTGCTTTATTTTTCTTCTCAGATTTGGTATAATGTAATTTCTAATACAGAGACTGAGTTTATGTTCTGTAATCAGCTGCTGATAATACATGAATGAAGAGCTATGTTGTAAATAATCCAAACAGGGGAGGGAGGGAGGAAGGGAACTGAAGAAGGAAGGAAAGGAAAAGAAGAAAACCACTGTGGTTCTCAAACATAAATAGGTGGTTTGCCTTCTAATTGTAATTATGTTCTTATTTATTGCATTATTAAATATGAACAGATTTGTTAAATAAATTTGTATAAAAATTTATTACATTACTGAATATTTTGAATACTGAGTAGTTAACTTTTTTTTTTTTTTTTTAAGATTTCATTCATTGGGCACCTGGGTGGCTAAGTTGGTTAAGCAACTGCCTTTGGCTCAGTTCATGATCCCAGGGTCCTGGGATTGAGTCCTGCATCAGGTTCCCTGCTCAACAGAGAGCCTGCTTCTCCCTCGCCCTCTGCCTGCCACTCTGCCTACTTGTGCTCTCTATCTCTCTGTCAAATAAATAAATAAATAATCTTTTAAAAAATAAAAAAAATTAAGATTTCATTCATTTATTAGAGACAGAGAGAGCGAGAGCATGAGTCAGGAGAGGGCGGAGAGAGAAGCAGACTCTCTGCTGAGCAAGGAGTCCGAGGCGGGGGCTCGATCCCAGAACCCTGATATCATGACCTGAGCCAAAGGCAGACGTTTAACTGACTGAGCTACCCAGGCACCCCAAATAGTTAACTGTTGATAGGAAGCCAGCTTAGCTTTTAAAATTCACTGCAAATAGGCTCCACAAGGTTTTTAAGTCTTAGTTTCCTAGAACATGAATTTAAGGCTTAGTTTAGCAATTCTCTAAGATTTCTAAGTCCTAAGCCTATTTGATTTATATTTTGAAAGCCCATATTTAATCAGCAATTTGAATCAAGGACCATTTAAGCTTCACATTTTAGGCATGGCATATATTGTGTATTTATATTATTGAAGGTCTGAACATTTAGATTTGTAATCATCATGTTCAATTTTCTCTGACATCATCCCCATACAAATTGCCCAACATTACTTATGTTATTGGACAGTAAAACTTCGGATGTTAGATTTCTAAATGAGATATGACCAATGTTCTTGGCTGGCTTATCTGACTTGTTACCCTGACAATTAGGAGTTTTCTGTGATTTTATTAGCTGATGAGCATAGGTTCCCGTCCTGCAACTATATAACAATACAATAAAGCTAAGTGGATAAAATTATGTTATTTCACTTGAGTATGGATTTCCTGAAAAATTTTCAAAGTTATCAAGCAAATATTTATGAGGCCCTGCTATATGAGGGGTGTGTGTGTGTGTGTGTACACCATAAGAACTGATATATATTGTTTCATTGTCTAATATGATTCAGCAACAATTATAAAGATATGACCTTAGTTTTAGTTTTCTTATTAGAAAAATGAAAATCTTTCATTTACTAACTTAGTAGCTGTAATGCCCTTGTGAGCCATTTCTTTTACTGACCCTTTAGACCATGCTTCTGTAGCTGCCCTGTCCAGTATGGTGGCCACTAGCCAGATTTGGCTATTAAACAATTGTGAGATGTGGCTAGTCTGAATTAACATGTGACTGTAAGTGTAGAGTACACTCAAATTTCAAAGATTTATCACAAAAAAGACAATTTAAAATATTTCATTAATAATCTATATATTGATTGCATATTGGGATGATGTTTTATTGGATTTAATAAAATAGGTTATTAAAATTAATTTTTTTACTTGTTTTTCTTTTTTTTCATGTGGCTACTAGTAAATTTAAATCACATATGTGGCTCGTACTTATAGCTCTCCTATTTCTTTTATATGAAGAAAGTCAGGTTTAGAAAGACAGATACGCTTTCTTTCATCTCTTTCCATTCCTACCTTCAGGGGTTAAAAAGTATTCTAAAGCTCTTTATATATTCCAACAGTTAAATGACATCTGTTCTATGGAATATATATGTATACATAACAGAAGGTATGTCTGACCATCATTTTGACCACTTGTTGTAATGTTGCCTGTCTGGTGTGTTCTAGAATGGAGGGAATAATGAAAAATGAAACATAAAATAGCAAGAATTGAGAAAAGGAACATGCTTATGGACTATAGAAATGCCATTTAAAAGACCCTTATTGTGATCTAGAATTATTATGTGAGTTAGTTGGTTTTCTTTGATAATAACTGAGAAACACTCATAGAAAGATATATTTAGTGGCTTCCAAGCTGAGAAAAAAAAAATTCTATAAAATATTAGTTCCTGTTTTTTTCTCTTACACAGAATTGTCATTTGTGAAAGAGGAGGTGAAAATTTTCACATGTGATAGTCATACATTCCTAGGACACAGAGTTCTTTAAGATGCCAGGGAGAATTTTTTTTCTCTGAAAAAGTGATTGTCTCTTTTCCCCATCCCACCCCCATTTCCATGTTTACTTGTTTTGTTTTTCCAAAAAGACATATTTAATGCCCTGCCTAGGTTTATTTTCTACTTACTCACTAAGTAAGGAATAACATTGTTATGTTTTATATTTGAAATTGTAAGGTACATTTCTTTTTTCTTTTATTTTTAATTTAACTCTTTGTTTTACAGATGAGGGCAGAAGTGCAGTTGACCAAGCAGGTGGTGCACAGATTGTAATTGACCATTTAAGGTCACTGTGCAGTATAACAGATCCCGCCAATGAGAAGCTCTTGACTGTCTTTTGTGGCATGCTGATGAACTATAGCAATGAGAATGGTAAACAAAATTGAAAACTTGCTTTATCTCTGGGGGAGATTAAAAATCATCATTACTGTAGCACAGACCAAAAATATTTAGAAAAATTATGAGCAAAGAATTCATAAGTGGCATATAAAATTAATAATTAGCCAACATTAAATCACAGTGTTTCAAAAATACAGAATGTTCTAATTTATTAAATGGGACAAGTTTTTGAAGGGTTACCCATGTTAACTAATACCAAAAACCAAAACAACATAATGGTATGCTTTAATATTTCTCACTTACTCACATTTTAAAAATAAACCGTATTTAAAATGGTTTCATGTTTATTACTTTATATTAATGCCAGGAGTAGCTTTAAAACACAAACACTATATTAGTAAGATTATTTTATCTAGATACTAGATTTACTCGTCAGAATAGAAAAAATCTTTTAATAAAATCTGGCCGTAGAAAAAGTTCAGAGTAATTGCAGTTTCTGATTTTAGAAATTTAATAAGTACTTGTCAATAGAAGTTTCTTTTCTCTGTAAAACATTCTTAGAACCTAGCAACAAATGATATGTCAGAATTTTCAGATGACCTATATGGTTGTTAATTAAATGAACATAAAAATGGTGATATGAAAGCTTCACTATACTTTTAAATGTCACAGAAAATGTATCATATGAGTTACAGCACGGATCCAACACTCAAAAATTCTGATAGGTTTCTAGGCTATATCTTTCTGTGGTTTGTTTTATAATGGCATCTTAAGCTGTAGTCTTTGACAGAGACATATTTTATTTTCACTTTGAACATGTAATATCATTCTTTACTTTCATGTGTTCTAGAAACACATGGACCTTTAGGCATATTTTTCATTTTTCACTTTTGGTAGTCACGAGTCCAAAGAAATATTCTCAATAATTTAAAAAAAAAAAAAGATAAACATAATGATCAGTGGCTACTGGCATTTGGCCTTGGTGTTAGGGACAACCACAAACAGTGAGGACTGCAGCCCTTGTCTCATTGAACAGGGAGGGCCACTACTCTCCTCTACTCTGTAGTTTCTAATGGCACTTTGGCCAAATACTGCCATATCTTTCATTTGGAATTGGGGTGGGGGAAGCTGCAAATCTAATTTTCCATGTGACACCTGATTTTTAAATGTTGGATTACATGTGCTTTTTTAGCACTGTACGAGCTAAACTTAGAATGTGTCCTCAGGTCACATCCTATACAGAGGATACCAGATAACCTCTGAATTTAAATTTCCAATAATAGTAAGAAATAGTTTTTATTTGTCAAATGGATAGCCTATTAAACTCAAGCTAGTAACAAATAGTAGCTTTATAGGGTCAGCTACCACTACTTTTTTTTCCCCTGTGGTAGAATCAGTTTTGAAGAGAAAATGAACAGGAGAAACAGAAATGAGAGTCTGGGTAATCCACAAAATGAATAGCTAGTTCCTAAATATTTGAAATTTGACCATAATGCACACATATCTGAATTGCATTAAGAAATCATTGGCCAGTTGTTCGTGTTGCTTTAGCTTCATTTGGGACATCTTGGACACCCATCTTCATCGGGTGTTCATCTTGGACACCTGAGAAAGTGGGACAAGATGCTAAGTGGGAGAATGGTTTAGAAAGATAAATGAAAGAAACTAGCCATGAAGTTATTAGAGCAGCTTTGGATATAAAAAAGTTAGTGTTGTTATGGATTTAAACTCATTGTCGTTTGAGAAAACCATTGTTCAAAGATCTGTACAAAAGCACATCAAATGGTCAAATGGTCTTTAAAAATATCACTAATTCTAATCCAGAGGAGACTGAGGTTTCCTTTGAGTCTGTATAGTAGGGTATCACAATATGTAGACATGTGTATTGAGAAGGAAATAATTAACAACAATCAGAGTCCACAGTTGAAATGCATAATATATTTGTTTTGTTGAGGGTAGGCTTTTTTCCTGGCATGCAAGTATTATCAACAAATAACTTAGATACTTCAGAAACCTTGATTAACTTTTCTCCGAACATTATTGGAGCAGAAGTGTTTTTGTTCCATCATTCTAAAACTGTGATTGGAATGAAGCTTTCAAAACTTATTAGATAAAATAGAAGTAAAGTTATCTTTAGTATTTTAAAAAACAGGTGCCAAATGTTTAACTATCTTCTTTCCTCTGCTTGCATTTACATTTGTCTGTCATGGGGATCATAGTTTGTGAAGTGATTCTTTTTCTCCATAATACTCTTTAACTTAAATTATATTCTTTTCGTTTTACATAATTATTGCAAATAATTATTGTTTTTGTTGATTACTTACTCTTTTCTTTAAAATGTGTGTTTAAAGACTTGCCTACTTAAATATTAGGTCTTTTTGGCTAACTTCAGATCATTTGATATTGATCGTGTACCCCTAGATGAGTAAAAAAAAAAAATAGAGCCTTTTGAAATTCAGGAAGCGTTTTTATTAGCACTGGAAAATGAAGTTCCTTTTTATGTGTATTTACTATTGAATTTCAGTACATAAGCCTCTGCTCGTAACTGAATAGAATAGTTGAGTGATAAATTGTTACTCTACCAGAAAAATTAACTCTGTCCTCAGCCCCAGTAACTTAAGCCTTACTTATAAGAAGTTATTGCTTTAGCTTCACAGATAATTTTTTTTAAATATAAAGATATGAGAGTGCTGAAAATGGTCACAAAGATCCACCAACATAGTTTCTTTGATGATAATATTTTCAAATTGTATATTAGTCCTAAAAGTAAATTGACACCAGACTGAGACTTAAGATTTATCTTCCTGTCCATCTGGTAGACAACTGTGAGCATATCCAATTTTTAAATCCATTAAATAGGGAATAAAAAAAAATTCCTAACCAAATGCAAGACAGATATATTATGAAAATACGTATGTGCTAAAGGTATTTTTGTACCCTTTGATAAAACTATATAAAACTCAAGGTTCATGAGTTTTATAATTTTTGAACTGGCTCTGGAATGTACACTTTTAAGCTATGAGCTGGGTATATTCTTTTATTTCCCCATTTGTGAAGCAATTACAATTTTTTATACCCAAACTGGTAAGTGTGGAATATCTGAATAGAGAAATTTATAATTGCTTAGCCAGAAAAGTTGTGTCCATAATATTATATAAATAAAATCATGTATAAATAGAATAAGACAAAAATTTTTTTTCAATAAAAATCATTTAAAATTTATCCTTTTGGGAAAAATCATACCTATTTTTCACATGGCAGAAAAGCACTCTTCAATTCTGTGGCTCTCCAAAATAGTCTGAGTGTTTGACAGTTATGGTTAGAGCAAAGCATGTTGACAATTTGATACTCAGTTTTTAGGAAATATGCTGAGCTTCCTATATTTTCTTCATCTATTTATTACTTATCCATAAACAAGAAACCCAGACCTATTATTACAGATATTTTTATCTCATTAGTTTCTTGGGTATCTTTTTTTCTAGCTTTGGTTGCCCAATGCCAAAACATAGCAGCGAAGGCTAAAAATTTTGTTCAGATCTATTTTCAAACATAACACCGTTTTAGCTTATAGTAGAAGTTTGGCAAATATTTATTGACTTCTGGATATTTAGTATTGTCTAAAATTTTTTTATTAACAAAATCAGTACTTGGAAGAAAAATGGGTTTTTGGAATGTATTTCCTTTATTAATTTAGAAGCATTACAAACTCTTGCCCACTATATTACTTGATATTCCCTATTCATGTTCATTGTAGTAGCAGAAAGTGGCATTGAAAACATCCTGATGATGGTGTGAAAAATTTACCATAGGTGATCACCAAACAAAAAATCTGCACATGTATACTTGAAAGTTGACTGCAATTTGAATGGAAACAAACCAGTAATCAAAAGCAAAGCACCAGAGTTATTTAACACCTTGTTCATAAAAATTTTTCACCATTTTTATTATCTTACATGTAATATGTAATAACCGTGATGACCATGATTAATCAGTAAATATCTCTTGGAAAACTCTGTAATTAAGAATTTAATTTTTTTCTTAATATACCTATGCTAGAGTAATAAAATACAGGGAGAAGTCTGTTATAATTCTTAAGAAAATTATTGATGGTAAGCACTAAAGTAAGGACTAAAGTTACTTGTTTTATATAAGCTGTGCCGTAAGAGAGAAAAATAGAAGAAATAAACATGCCATCAAGAAAGGAAAAATTGGTTTCCTTCTAAAATGATTAACATAATATACACAGTTTATGACTCGCTTCTTCATGTAACCTATATTATATATGTCATATATATATATAGATAGATGAGGAACATGATATATATTGGATATTTGGGATATCAGTTTGAGGATATGATGATATATGTATGCATGTGATCTATATTTAATTTTATATGTATGATTTTTCAAATAGAGCTCATTTTTCTCTAGTATCTTAATAGCTCCCTATTATTGAAAGACAAATTTCTCTTTTTTTATGGCTCCTAAAATCTCTCTGGGATACTCTTATAATAATTCTCACATGTATTTGCTGTATAGACTCATGATAACTGAACTGTTTGAAGGGAGGCCATCTGTGTTTGAGGAAATGCAACTCAGAGGCATGGGTTTATTACCTGGAGTGTAACAATTGAAATTAAGTATTCAGCCCGTACATAAATTCAGTTGTTTAAAATAGGCCTGTGAAGTATTTTCTCTGTAACTAGAAGATTACTTAATATGTAATTAATTTTAGCTGCTACCTTCATTTCAACCAATAGCAACAATTTCACAATTTTAATCAAACTATTATTCATTTTTCTGGTGACCTCAGTCTTGTAACTTGGCTTACTTTTTCTTCATACTTAAAATAGGAAGAATAGAAATTAATAAGGAATAATCCTGATGAAAAACTAAGAGCACTTTCGCCTGAGCTACTTGTTTATTTTTATGTTTTGGTATTACTTTATTACATGTAAGAAAGAATACTTCCTAGATATTAGATGTTTAGAAAATGATTTGCTTTGCATAAGTGAGGAACTATTTCCACAGTTTATTTACTATGGGTACAAGCTAATTAATAATTACATATAATTCCTAAATACTAAAAACTTTTTGCCTAACTTTAAGGTAAAAAAAATCAGAATGTAAAATTTTTTTCTTTGTAACTTATTGTCTTTTTTCCCATAATTGTATTAATTTTCCAGTATATCATTTCAGTGTATTTTCTGTTCATTTTTTTCCCTTGTTTAAAAGGCCTGGGAGATGTGCTTTTAAGTTTGCATCTTTTGAAGCCTAGTTTGTCAAATTAAAGTACTCTAGTGTGTTAAACAAATTGTGTTAAAAAAACTTTTATCGTGCAGCTGAGAAGTTTTTAGGATTTAAAAACATATATTGGTAATTCTTTATTTACTGTTTTCTCTTTGTAAAAAATTTCTGAATTTTTACTGTTTGTCTAACAGCATTCGAATTTACTCAGCCAGGTTGCGCTCAAGAAGTTCTGCTACAAATGTCATTTTAAACAAATTGTTTTACTGAATGACAGAACGGTTAGTTGTTCTTGTGCCTCCTGCTAATTTGGTCTATTAAATTTGACCTATAAGACTAGCTTAGCTTTTCATCCTAATCCTTCCAAAAAACTGCTATAATAATGCTGTTACTTAATGGATAAACTAAGAACTTGGATTTTAGTAGAAGTGTACAAAATGCACATTTGGTGTAATTCCACATGGTCAAGTAGTGGCATTAATATTTAGCTTTGACCATTACAAAATGAACTTCTGAATGCAAGAATCTGAAATTTTATGACAAAAAAATGAAATGATTGTTAGAGTTTTTTCATTAATGATTTAAAGTTTGGCATTATATTACAGAAACAATACTTAGGATTTTCAGCTTCCTAGATTTTCTTAAAATCAGATTATAGTGGTGCATATAGCATTATGATACTAAATAGATACCAATTTTTAACTGAAGGCAATAGAGCAGCAAAATATGTTTGGGGTTCCTTATTCTCTAACATGTTTTTCTTTCTTTATTTGCTTTTTGTCTGGATTGAAGATAATTAATCATAGATGTTATTGAATATTATTTTCAAGATTTTCCTCATAGTAAAAATTTGAGGTGGCAGGGTTGGCTTTCTGATTTTAATTCATCATCACTAGATATAAAGAATTCCCAATTTGGACTTCTTTTTGGAAGATTCATGGCCTGAGTGAAATTAAGTAACTAAAAATTAAAAACAGCTCCTGACATTTATTTTATGTTGTAAATTCTAAAGAGGATAGGTAATCTGATCTCTATTTTTCTGCCTTGATTTAATTTTTACATTTGTATAGTTTGTTCACCATCATTAGTTATTGTCACATTTTAAGTATTGCAATATAAATGTACATTTACATTTCAACTGACAGAATTTCTGCATATGAAGCACATAGGGAGATTTTCTCTATATATGGAATGCTTACCTAAATTTAAAAATGAATATTTAGATAGTAACAGTAAAACTGAAAACTAGGCCTTGTTTTTATTATTGATGTTACTACACCAGTTGAAACATGATGGTATCAAGCCCATGATTATTGACCATGTACAGGTTTGTAGGTGCCAGAAATAACACTGAAGTAAGTATTCAGATGTTTGGCCTTCCAAGAGCTAAGGCTAAAGCCAGAGATGAATAATGGATTTTGGCCACCTATCAGTCCATCTTCAATGTGGACTACTTAAAATAGCCATTCAGAGAAAAACTCAAGGCAAAGAAGTATCATATGTAGAATCACTTGTATAAAAATTAGTAATCCTGTCTTCTAACTACAAGTAAAATCCAGTTAAGACCAAACTGCCTATATTTTGTTAAATGAAAATTTAAGTAAATACTGTTTGAAAAATGGGGATTGGCCAGAAATCAGAAATCTTTTGGTTATGTAATGTATCTTATTAACATAGTTTGTGTGTTGCAAAGAATTTCCATGTAATTTTAAATTAATAATAGTAATGCTCCAGGATAACTAGTATTATTTGTTTTCTTTTTTTAAGCCAGTAAATCCTCTGTAAAACAAAGAATTTTTATGTTTTTAAATTCTGTATGTTTGTAAGGTATACATGTTGAGATGTACATTAACATGGCACTGAGCTTAATTTGCTGTGCAAAAATGTAGGTTTAAATTAATGCATCTATGGATATGGCCTTTCTTTCAGCAATGCTATTTGAGATCAGAGACAGGATATATTTCTCCCACTAAGAGCTGCTTAAGCAATGGCTGGCAGTAGTCATCTTAAAAGAAAACAAACAAAAAAGTCATAATCTTTAAAAGACCAGTTTCTTTCTGAGATCAAAGCATAGAGTTTCCTTTAATCAGAGTAGACACATCTGTAGAAATTTCCTTCGTAGCAGTATTCATTACAAGAGCTGATCTGTAGTAGTAATTTAACCTGAAGTGAGCCCAGGGGGAAAAAAATTATCTACTAGATTAAGACATAATCACTCTAAGTGTCATTGGGTTGAGAACAGTATATGGGTAGGTCTCTTAAGGATAATAAAACATTTTTCCTTTCTCTTGTGATTTTGCTTTGGGGTTTTTTTTTTTTTTTTGCTATTGTTTTACATTATACTCACTCGTAATTCTGTCATTATCTCTAAAATTTTTACAAAAGGGAGATTTTGCTCTTGTAGAGACTCTTATTTTCAGAAGAAACTTTTGAATTCTTTTCTATTTTTTAACTGTTAGAAAACAAGAATTGTGTACATGTGTTGTTTTAAACCTCCAGTATTCTCAGTGCTAATGAATTTTGGTTCTCTCTTTTTTTTTCATTGAAATTACTATTTGTCATTAAAATGTATAACCTGGGGTTCAAATTATAGGGATAATCTGGGTGTAGAACACATAATGCATGTTTTGTTTAAAGAGGGCTTTTAAAATGCTTGATTTGAAGTTAATTTTAAACATATGTAAATATTTTTACTTTTAAATGCTCAATACTAGGTTTAGATAAAAGTTCTCCACTTTCCTGACCAAACAAAAAGATATTAAGTAATAAGTAACTGAAAAACTGTGTACATGCACATGTGGATGTATAAAGTTTTTAACTACGAATCATCCTCTTGGCAGCTGTAAAGTCAGTTTACCTTTCACTATTTAATCCACTACAACTTGTTTAAACTTAACATTTCTATTCACTGTTTTACATCATTTTTAATTTTTGTGTCTTTTTTGGAAGTATATATATATATGTATATATATATATATATATATATACATATATATATATATATATATATATATATGCCATTAGTCAGGGGCAATTTTCTTCAGTCTTTATTATGCCCAAATGGCTTTTATCTAATTTGTATTACAATTCATCAAGATTTATATTTGCTTGTGTTTATTGTTTCAACTGTAGATAATTCACTTGATTGTAGATGGTTTTTATGCAAGCCTGTAAATAGGAATATTGTACTCCTTATAGTATGAATAGTATACATACTATATATACATACTAATGTAGAAACTATGTATTTTGAATTGTGTATATCTTTTTTTGACAGTTTCATCATTAAGTCCTATTTACTGATAAGCTTAATAATCTTATAATATTGTCTGTAAGGGCCTTTTCTTATGAATAAGGTAAACATGTGTTGCAGTCTTCTTAAACTTATTCTTTATAGTAATTGATCAACGTAACTTCAATTGAGTTACTGGGATTCTTTTCTGGACCTATAATCTATACCAATGTTTTAAACATTAAACTTAAAACTCAGGGGGAAAAAGGTTCTTCAACTTAAGATCTTCTCTCCAGATCTCCATTCTTTGGAGTTTCCATGAGTGTGACCTGAAGAACTTGGAACCATTGAAATTCAAATGTAGGTAGGTAAGTGTTCACACCAGCGCATGCGTTGATTGCCTTATATCTCTTTGTATATGCATCTGTATTGCACCCCCTCAGTGCCTTTCTTCCTCTTCCTCCCCATAGATCATGTAGGGCCTGTGTCATCTTGATATTTTGTAATTCTGTATTTTGGTCAGTATTTGTCTGTGATGTGTGTCAGGAGCAATCTTTAAAAGTCTTCAGACATTTATGACATTGTGCTGTCTAAAGACTGTCTTTCACACATAAGTGTTTGCTCTGTACAAGCCTGGGTTGCATTTTGTGAATTGTGTTTGTTGAGCTCTGATAAACATTCCCCTGGAGTTGCTGGTATTCATTGAAGGATGCCAAAATTCTCAGTCCTGCACTGTTTCACTTTTTCAATTCTAGAGAATGTGAACTATATCTGGTTCTAAGAATGTCTTCCAGTTAGTCTCTGATTTAAAAGTCATACTCCTGATACCATCCATAATGAGTGTCACCTACCATCCTTTGAAATCCACTCACAAGCTTTCTCTGGGCAATAAGAAAAAGTGATTAAACTTAATCATTTATTTCCAGCAATAAGAATTAATACCAATTTATTCCACACAAACAGGACCCCTACTTAGCCCTACCCCTCCAAAAAAAACTATTGATAACATACTAAGTTGTAACTGAAATAGGCAAACAGACCCAACCATGGAATATTCTCCTAGGCTTAAGTAGAGTTTCTGCTCAAATAAGCAAAATAAAATGTTCAGGTGCTTAATGTAATTTTGCTCAAAATATCCAAACACCAAAATCTAGGATTCCTACCATGCTTTTAATTTTTATTTCTTTTCCTGTTATTTCATCTGCCAAGCACATCATTGAATTTCGGAATCTCTATTCCATGTTCCGTTTTGTTTTGTTTTCCATCTCCTATGGAAGTTAGGTAATCCTTTGGCAGTGGTTCTTAAACTTTTGGTCTCAGGACTCTTTTAGACACTTAAAAATTGAAGAAGACCCTATAGAATTTTTGTTTATAAATATGGGCCATCTCTATCAATATTTACCATATTAGAAATTAAAATGGAGACAATTTTAAAAATTATTTAATATTGCATTTAAAATAATAACTCACATTACCATGTATTTTTATGAAAAATAACTTTTCAAAATAAAAAATATTGCTGAGGCACCTGACTGGCTCAGTGTGTAGAGCATGTGACTCTTGATCTCAGAGTCGTGAGTTCAAGCCTCATGTTGGTGTGGAGCCTACTTAAAAAAAAAATTTGCAAAATTAAAAAAATTGCATAGAAGAATAGCATTTATTTTACTGTGAATGTGTGATGGGTCAGAATATGATGACCACCAACAGAAGTTGGTGCCACTGACTAGATTGATAATAAAGCCCCAGCAGTTTTACCCACCACTGTTTCTGCACCATTGTGTAAATATCAGTAAAGTACAAAAGGCATATAAAATCTTGGTATTTTTATGAATGTAGTTTTGGTTTTGTGATCCTCTGAAAGGGTTTTGGGGACCCCATTTTGAGAACCATGTTCTAGGATGCCTGCTTATCTTGAAATGAAAATTTGTATCAGTCTGTTTGAGTAAAGTTTTTTTCCTCATCTGGGCCTTCATTATCCAAGGAGAATGACTTGCCTGCAATTGATATGAACAGACTTTAGAGTTATTTGAGTGTAATTTTTGTTTTAGTTAGCCTCATAGAGATGGATATAAAAGAAAGCACCCAAGTGATCAAAAATGAGTATGTCCATTGGATGACTATATAATTTTTCTCTTTACTTGTGTGTGGTATGTGTGTTGTATGTGAGTATACAATTAATTTGGCTCCTGGGTAGCTTTAAAACACATTTTCCCAAAGGAAAGTGATTTTCATGAATTAGGGTGATTCACACCAAATGCCCTTGGGCTATACTTCTTTTTTCTCCTGATTTACCACAATTTCAAATATTCCTGCTTCAATTTGTATGCCAAAGATTTTATGAAACTATGCAACATTTCCTATTTTTTTTGTCCCTCATTTCCCTGGAACCAAAATTCATGATACCTTAAAAGCAGTCCAAGGAAGTGGTAGAGATGCCAAGTTAGGAGAATGTGAAGAACATCATCTTCTAAGTGGTATTCTCCTCTTGAGTTATCTCCATAAAATTTGTTATTTCTCTGATGTCCCTGGACTGTTGGATTTTTATAGTTTGTGCCAACAGTACTGAGGGGGTGTGTGTGATGCTTACATATATTGCAGACATATAGTGGAGTTTGACTCACACTCAATGCATGCGCTAGTGCTCACGCTTACATACCTGAAACTTAATGATTCAACAGCTCTGCAGTATTTGAAGAGGTAGTCAAAATGAGTAAATAAATAAATGAAATTTAAAAATACTGCTAAAGAACAAAGATCTGCAAAGGTGATCCAATAATAAGGAACTTTACTGGTAAGTAATCAAAATAATTTCTGACTTGGAAAGCTTATTGGTGCATGATCGTTAAAAATACTATAACCATAATACAGGTATTCTGCCGATAAAACACATAACACTATACCTTTTAACATAAGTAATTTGCTTATAATACAGATACTGTGAATCATTCATCAATTGCTGAATTGTATAGTAAGAAAAAATATTTAACATTAAAGGCATAAGAACAAATCATTTAGTTGAATATAGTCTTTTATTTCTGTCTCTTTTTGGACCAGATTTCATAATTCCATTGCAAAATTTGAAATTGTTTTAGACTCTTTGAACTCTAAATGTAAACTTCCCTTTTTCCCAGGCCTATTTTCTTGTTTTGGTTATAGGCCCCCCCCAATTGAACCAGATAGTATGCGTAATCACCCACTCATCAGTTTTCAGGGTGATAAGCCTCGGTTGGCTATCCCTTGATACTTTATTCTAAAACAGGAAAAATTGACTACAAAGACCGCCAGGCATATAATCAACTGGAATGTGAGGCAGCTCAACCCACCTTCTTGTTCTTATCTGATAATCACCCAACCACCTCCTTATCAATTGATTAAGAACCAAAAAGAGTGATGAAGAGATTAGTAAGCAAACTGTCAAAGGACGCATGCTTTAAGGAAAATGTTTGTAATAAATAGGATTTTTATCTTTAGATTCCCAGTAGGTAACTTTAAAAAGAATTTGGAGAAAATTATTAGCTTGAAAATGGCATATAATTTTCAAAGGAAACAGAATTTTGAAAGCATTCCTGTATCTTTGGATGAAAGTTATTAATAGTAATAATGTTTTACATAGGCATGTGTTTATATCTTTCTTAGCGTTTTGTAAGAGGCAGTACTTTTGATTTTCATTTGGTTTATTTACCTTCAGCTTTGCTACAGGTATTCTGTCATAATTTGTTCATGAAGAGCCATTGTGGAAATCCAAGGCCTGTTAAGTACTTTAAAACTAATTAATTTCTTAGAAAATGAAGGCAAGCAATGATGACAAAGCATATTGATCTCATTCTCTTTACTTCTCAAGCCAAATTTTCTTTTCTTTACTAAAATGCTTGTCACTCTTATTAAAACTTTGAAAAGAAAAATATTTTAAGTAACACATTTTTTCCTTGTAAAAACTACTTTCCTTCCTAGCAGTCATCGAAGAACATTCTGCTACAAATAATCGAAATGATTTTTGTGTATTATATATATTTTTCATTCTTTATTATGAAGCAGCTGTTTTTAAGGGATTCTAAGATTCTTCTCTTGGTCTTTATTAAATTTGTTTTTCTATGCTTTTCGTATATTCTGCTTTCCTATAATACAAATATTACTTTGTCTAACCTTTTCACATAACTAGCAATGGTAATGTTTAATTATTTATAAATTTTTAAAGCCTACTCTACAAAGGTATACAACCCTGTTTTTTTTTTAATTATGTTTTGACATGTTATTTGAGTTCATTTCTAAATTTCTTTTAGTCGTTGAAAAGATTCAAAACTCTTGTGAACTAATGTTTTAAAATTTTTCAGACAATTGTATGGATGGACTTAATCTTATTTACTGTAATTGAAATAGTATTGAGTTTGCAATAGGGAGAATAAGAGGTGCTTTCTTCTTACTCATGTTCATTTGATACATAAACACTTTTGTTTGTTTGTTTTTTACAGATTCCCTTCAAGCTCAGCTTATCAATATGGGTGTTATACCTACCTTAGTGAAATTATTGGGCATCCATTGCCAAAATGCAGCTCTTACAGAAATGTGTCTTGTTGCATTTGGCAACTTAGCAGAACTTGGTAAGTCCTAGTCATGAACCACAAATGTAATTAACTTATTAATGTACTTACAATAACTTTTCCTATAGATGTTAACAACCTGGAGATCCATGTAGATTATTTTTTTGAAGCATTGTAGATACTTCAGTGTTTAAAAAAAAGTAGGTCCAATTATATCTATGATTATATTGTTTATAATTGGAGCTCCTTTGCTTCCCTCATTGTTTTATTTATCAACGTTTAAAGTTTCCACTTGTATATTATTTAATAGAGTTGAATATTTAAAATGATCTCCACTTGACTTTAGTATTCTTAAATGAGAGATGGTCTTGAAATCAAGTATTGTATTTCTAGGACAAAAATAAAGGACTATTAATTTATTACATTTTATATAAATTGTTTATAGGTTAAAAAGGAACCTAACAGACTAAGGTTTTTCCCCCTTTTTAGAAAATCCCTAAAAATGATAGAGGACTGGGGCTCCTGGGTGACTCAGTCGTTAAGCGTCTGCCTTCGGCTCAGGTCATGATCCCAGGGTCCTGGGATCGAGCCCCTCATCGGGCTCCCTGCTCGGCGGGGAGCCTGCTTCTCCCTCTCCCACTCCCCCTGCTTGTGTTCCTGCTCTCACTATCTCTCTCTCTCTGTCAAATAAATAAATAAAATCTTTAAAAAAAATGATAGAGGGGTGCCTGGGTGGCTCAGTCGGTTGAGCGACTGCCTTCGGCTCAGGTCATGATCCCGGGGTCCTGGGATCGAGTCCCGCGTCGGGCTCCCTGCTCTGCGGGTAGCCTGCTTCTCCCTCTCCCACTCCCCCTGCTTGTGTTCCCTCTCTCGCTGTGTCTCTCTCTGTCAAATAAATAAATAAAATCTTTAAAAAATAATAATAATAATAAAAAAAATAAAAAAAATGATAGAGGACTTTTTCATAATAATATATTTATAACAGCATTAGAAAAAATTATGAGAAACCCTTGAAAATCAGAAGGCAGACAGAAACAGACCAGTACTGGGAACACAGCCCAGTCATAACAGAGAAGAGAACTGATGACTCCAGCACCCCTGTCTCTTTTCTCTATTTTATTTTTCTCTGTATTCTTAATAGTACTCTCTTCTTTCTGATCTTCCTTCCTGTGATTCTTTATAAAGTTAAACTCCTGGTCTGAATCTATCCCACGACCACGTTCATAATAAATTTTGTATTATGGGGACATTTCACTGTCCCCATAAGGGGATGTTTTGTCATAACTAAATATAATAGCTAAAACAAACAAATTAATTCTATTAATTATACCCATTTTATAAATAAACAGAAGCACCAGGACTCTAACCTTGGATTTTCTGAGAGCTCATGTTCTTACATACTACACATTAAAATCTTGATCTCAGTACTTTCTTTAGCTTAGACTTTAAATGCTTCAAATTTAAATGGAGATTATTTATCAGAGCTAATTTTTAAGTCTTTTTTTTTTTTGTAAAAAAACAGCAACACGAGCTAATTTTTAAAAGTCAGTTTTGTTGTTTTTTTTTTTGTTTTTTTTTTTTTTTTTAAAGATTTATTTATTTATTTGAGAGAGCGAGAATGAGAGAGTACATGAGAGGGGGGAGGGTCAGAGGGAGAAGCAGGCTCCTCGCCGAGCAGGGAGCCCGATGCGGGACTCGATCCCGGGACTCCAGGATCATGACCTGAGCCGAAGGCAGTTGCCCAACCAACTGAGCCACCCAGGCGCCCTTGTTGTTTGTTTTTTTTAAAGAACAGCAGCATGTTTAGATTGAATTTCTTTTCATGAGACTGGAACTTTGGGGGTTTTTTTGTTGTTTTTTTTTTTTTAGTACAGTTGATGCACAGTGTTAAAACTCATTCTTATTCAGTGGGTCATCTCCTGGTATTTATGAATGTCTTTGTTTTCTATCCTCTCCTGCTTTTCTTTTTTTTCATACTATCTTATTTTCATAAATTCATGTAAGACCAAGAATGAAAGAAGATTCGTTCATTGTTTTACAAGATACTGTTTTCCATTATTAAAATGGATTGTAGGAATTTGTGTCTGGTATACTTTGTAGAAATAAAACAGAAATCGTGCTATAATCCCTGATAATGTCCTAATCTTGGTAACAGAAACATAAACACCATTAAATGTGAGTTGCTTATGTTAAGGCATCAGGATTTCTTTGAGAAAGTGCATAGACCACCTCAATTCAGCCTCCTCTCCCTAGTCTGTATTAAAAGATGGATATACACCCAATTAGTCCAATTTCATAGTCTCTTTCCAGCTGTTACTGCCTTTATCCCAATTGGAGGATGAAAGGATAAAAGAAATATTCCTTTACATACTAAGACTTTTAGAGTTTATTTCATGAGTCTTTTATGTCCATGTAATAGCTAGGTTATACATCAACACTGAAATTGAATATATATGCTCCAGAATACTTTTCCTTTTTCCAGTGTGTGTTTTATTGCAATAAGTTAAGAAATCCACAAAGCATTATTATTATTGACATAGGTAAATACCAAGTTCCCATCACATTTATATTACTTACTATGCATATGGCATATCACTATATGCTAGAGTTACTTTTAGTCAAATTTATTAATAAAAATGTTAAACAGCAGAAATTTTTGTGGTTTTTCTCACAAAAGATGATAAAGACAAAATATAAAATAATTTAAATGCAATCTATTACAGAATTGGGGACAAAAAGGAAAATGCAGCTGTGCCTTTTTGTTCTCTTTGAGTCCTAGTTTATAGGACTTCCTTTTTATTTGGCTCCAAAATCTTTTATAAAGAAAATTCTCTGCTTAAAATATTAGGATTTAGGGGTAGAGGTGTTAGAATAAAAACTTGTATTTAATTTCACTTCTTTCTGGAAACTAACACTATAGTAAAGGGATACTTTTTTAAAGGTTTAAATCCATAAGGAAAGGGGAAAAGAAAAAAGGGAGAGGAGATGACACAAAAATATTTTAGGACCTGGGAAGAAAGACAAGCAGTAACTAATTTAGCAAAACTTCGATGTGTAAATCCTGGATTAGAAAGCCAAGAAGTAACCAGTTTGCTTTTTGGAATCTTCAGAAGGATCAGAATTTGGTGGTATTAAAATCTCATTCCCTTTCCAGAGTTTTATTTTATTTTATTTCATTTTATTTCAATTTATTTTATCCAAAATGTGTTTATTGAGAGTTTCCCACTCAACTGATTCAGGGTGATTTTAGTGCTGCTTCCATCTAAAGGAGCATCTTTCTGTAAGCCTTGCTTTTCCTCCTGTGGGCTGGCAGAGGACAGGGGAGCAGCCAACACACAGA